>NC_079442.1:4945892-4973392 GCF_903798145.1 Danio aesculapii | reverse complement strand
AGTGCAGTTTCAAAAATACCCGTGTTTGTTTGGACAGGGCCTGAAACTTAACTGGATAGCAAGCTAATCTGGCTTTAGGGTACAGGCTCCTGGTCACTTCCTGTGTTTTTTATTCAATGCAGTTTCTAAGCAATTTCTATATCTTTTTAATTTGGTGTCTTACAACTCAACTCAACTCAACTCAACTCAACTCAACTCAACTCAACTCAACTCAACTCAACTCAACTCAACTTTATTTCTAAAGCATGTTTAAACAATCCCAATTGGTATCAAAGTGCTGTCTAAATTCATATTAATTTGTAAGATCTTAATCGTACATTTTAGCACAATATTTTCATCCCCCAGTGAGAGATAAGTTTAGGGATGGCGTTTGGGGTATGCTTCCTTTTAAAATCCATCTTTTTACGAATTAAATTGCATGAATTTAAGCAAACTAGCCAGTTTTTTACAATGCGTAAAATAGATACGCTTTCTTTTTTGTCTAATAGGATAGATTGTGAAAGGGTTAGGTGTAAATATCTTCCATTATTGTTATTATTATTACATCCATATTCTATTTCAGTTGTAAATGTATCAACTGGACTGCAGTGGATGTTGGAGATATCGAGTACAGTACAGTAAATCTGCAGTCGGCAGGTCAAGGTCGCAGTGTTTCTGAGCCCATCGATGCTTCATTATTGTGAAGAGAACATTCAATATTTAAGTGCATTCAAGCACTTCACAGATATGGGATATCTATAGAGTAAAGCATAACGAAGGCCATTATAATGTCAATATATACGTACAAGGACACAATTTAATGATGACAAATGAGATGCAAATGAGTAGGCAATATTTACTGAACTTTCCTAGAAGTATTGATTATTTAAATCAATGGATATTTAAAGTATATGATTGGTTCGATACAAGGGACTAAAACATTTTGATTATCACACACACAAATGCACACACACAAACAATGTTAATTTTAGCATCTGTTGTAAAGTATTACGCGGTACGGTGGCTCAGTGGTTAGCACTGTCACCTCACAGCAAGAAGGTCGCTGGTTCGAGTCCAAGTTGGCATTTCTGTGTGGAGTTTGCATGTTCTCCTCGTGTTGGTGTGGGTTTCCTCTGGGTGCTCCAGTTTCCCCCACAGTCCGAACACATGCGCTATAGGTGAATTGAGTAAGCTAAATTGGCCGTAGTGTATTTGTGTGAATGAATGTGTATGGATGTTTCCAAGTACTGGGTTGCAGCTGGGAGGGCATCCGCTGTGTGCTGGATGGGTTGGCGGTTCATTCCACTGTGGTGACCCCTAATGAATGAATGAATATCTTTATGTTACTTTTATTTTAAGTTTTTGTATTTCTGTTACATGGATTTGGGTAGATCGGATACGCGGCCGGCCAGAAGTGCTACTGTATATGCACATTAATATAGCAGCATTATTTTATGATACTGTATAACAATAATTCATATATTTACAGTACTGTTTAGGGTTGGGGTGGGGGTAGGCCTTGAAAATACAATTTATTGGGTAATTTAATAGATAACGTAAATAATACTCTGTAAACTACTATTTTTACATTACAGTGACGGTTGGGTTTAGGGTTGGGGTGGGGGTAGACGTTAATAAAATACAATAAATGGGAAATTTAATAAATAATATAAATAATTCTCGTTAACTTCCGGCCACATCCATTTCCAATCTAGCAACAACTGTGCATTTGCCATTTTGTTCTAATTTAGTGCAATAATTGTCATTCCAGTACTTAAACTTACTTCAGTTAGTTACCATTAGCCGTGTTTCCATCCTAACTTCAAGTGAATCTTTTCAAAGTTTGCAGAAAATGGAAAAAAAAATCTGAAATGTGAATTAAGTGCATATGCAGCACATTTTTAGAGTGGCTGACTCTAGTATTGGTAACCTAGCAACCAACAAGGCAAGCATAATGAAGTCAGGTGTTTGTAATGCCTACAACCTCAAAGTTTCTTTGGCTAATGTATTTAGTCCAAAACCACCTCAAGAAACCTAAAAAAATTAAGGGATTTTTTTTTAAATGTGCTCATTCGTTTCCCATGTGTAGGAATTCTGCATTGAATAAACTAAATTGGCCGTAGTGTATTTGTGTGAATGAATGTGTTATGAAGCGGACAGGAGACAGAGGTAAGGAAACGTTAGGGTGTTTATTAAATGACAACAAGGAGCACATGAAGGATAGCCAGGAGGATCAGGAATGATGTTGGGGTCTTTTCCTCCGTGGCTGGGTAACAGGAATACACGAGGATGGACAGCACACACCAGATACAGCTGACAGAGGATGACACAGACTTGGAAGGACTGGAAGACAGGACGATTCGGGAGGACCAGGAAGACTAGGAGGAATACAAAGAGAACAGGTAAGTAAATCGTTTGTTTTAGCTGAGGATGACTACGCTGAGTGGTCGCTCAGTTGTCCGCTTTCGTCGAGACGAGCCCGGACAATGAGCGACTGGAGTGCTGTGCTTTTATCTGGTGCTCGTGAATGTGATGCAGCTGTGTGCTCATTAGAAGTCAGGTGATGGTGATCTTCGTGAGTGGGGATCGTGAGAGCCTGACCAATCCGTGACAGTACCCCCCTCCCCAGGGCCCGCTCCTGAGGGCCGACACCTCCGACGCCGTGGTGGTCTCCCTCTGCCTCTAGGCGCTGGGAACTCAGGGTGGCTCTCATGAAACTCCACCATGAGACTAGGATCGAGAATATCAGCTCTGGGAACCCATGTCCTTTCTTCGGGGCCGTACCCTTCCCAGTCCACCAGGTACTCCAACTGGCCACCACGACGTCGGGAACGCAAGATCTCCTTCACTGCGTAGACGGCTCCTTCTTCTAGGAGCAGTGGAGGAGGGGGTTCCTCTTCGTGGTCAGGCTCTGTGGAGGGAAGAACAGGATCGTGATAGGGTTTCAGGAGTGATACGTGGAATGTAGGGTGAATACGGTAGTGAGAGGGTAATTGTAGTTTGTAGGTGACGGGGTTAACCTGTTCCACGATGGTGAAGGGACCAACAAATCGGGGACTTAACTTGCGAGAGGGCAGTCGCATGCGTATGTCCCGGGTGGATAGCCACACCTTTTGTCCGGGTGTGTATCTGGGTTCTTCAGACCTTCTTCTATCGGCGGTTACCTTGCTTCGACGGACTGCCCTCTGCAGATGTTGATGAGCCTCGTCCCAGACTCTCTCGCTCTCCCGGAACCAGTGATCCACTGCGGGGACATCAGATGGTTCGCCATCCCAGGGAAAGAGCGGTGGTTGGAAGCCCAGGACGCACTGGAATGGCGTGAGTCCGGTGGAGGGTTGCCGCAGTGAATTTTGGGCATATTCTGCCCAGCCCAAATACTGGCTCCAGGAGCTCTGGTGACCACTGCAGAAGGTCCTCAGGAACCGTCCCACCTCCTGAATCTTCCTCTCTGTCTGCCCGTTGGTTTGGGGATGATATCCAGAAGAGAGGCTGACGGCCACACCTAGGAGCTTGAAGAAGGCTTTCCATAGACGTGAGATGAACTGTGGACCTCTGTCCGACACAATATCTTCTGGAATACCAAATGACCTGAAGACTTGATTAAAGATATTGTCGGCTGTTTCAAAGGCTGTGGGAAGACCTTTCAGAGGGATTAGTTTGACAAACTTTGAGAATCTATCTACGATGACTAGAATACAGGTATTACCTTCTGACGAAGGGAGGTCAGTGATAAAGTCCACTCCTAGGTGTGACCAGGGACGGTTCGGAATCGGCAAGGGATGGAGCTTTCCAGCGGGTAGATGACGTGGGCTCTTGGATTGGGCACAGTCCTTACAGCCCTGAACATATTGCCTCACATCCCTTGCCATGTTTGGCCACCAGAATCGTTGGGATACTAGCGAGAGAGTATTGTTGATCCCTGGATGTCCAGTGCCTAGCGAGGTATGTAAGGAGTGGATCAGATCTACCCGGTGTTCAGGTGGTATGAACTGCCGATGAGGAGGGCATCCCGGCGGAGCAGGGGCTTCCGGAGTGGCAACGACTGGAGGAGCGTTCCAGGTGATCGGACAAATGGAGATGTGTTCGGGAAGAATCTTCGTTGGGAGTTCTTCATGATCGTGATGCTCGTGTAAACGAGAGAGAGCGTCTGCTCTTAGATTCTTGGGTCCTGGACGATAGGAAATGGAGAAATCAAAACGTGAGAAGAAAAGTGACCATCTGGCTTGACGTGGACATAGTCTCTTGGCCTCTTTGATATATTGGAGGTTTTTGTGATCTGTGATCACCTGGAACGGATGTTTGGCTCCCTCCAACCAGTGACGCCACTCCTCCAAGGCTAGCTTGATTGCTAGAAGCTCCCTGTCTCCTATGCTGTAATTCTGCTCCGCCGGGCTCAACTTCCGAGAGAAATAGGCACAGGGATGCAGTCGGGGCGGTGTATCATGATGTTGGGATAATACTGCCCCGACGCCGGTGGTGGATGCGTCCACTTCCACCACGAAAGGAAGATTTGGGTCAGGATGAGTCAGGAGTGGGGCCCTTGTGAACTCCTTCTTAAGAAGGCGGAAGGCTGCGGCTGCTTCTTTGGTCCACTCCAGTCCTTTGGGTTTACCCTTGAGGAGATTAGTGAGAGGTGATGTAATCCTGCTGTAGTCCTTGATAAACCGTCTATAAAAGTTAGCAAACCCAAGAAACCTCTGGAGCTCCTTAATGGAAGTGGGTTCTGACCAGGATAGAACAGCCTCAATTTTCTTCCCATCCATACGTATACCGGTTTGGTCAATGATGTATCCTAAGAAATGAATCGACTTCTGGTGGAATGAGCATTTCTCCGCTTTGAGGTAGAGGTGATGTTCTCTCAATGTGTGTAGGACCTCCGCAACGTGTTGGCGATGTTCGGCCTCACTCCGGGAGTAAATGAGGATGTCATCTATGTACACTATTACAAAGTGGTGAAGAAACTCCCGGAGGACTTCATGAATGAAGTTTTGGAATACGGAGGGGGCGTTGACCAGACCGTAAGGCATGACCTCATATTCATAGTGGCCAGTAGGGGTCACGAATGCTGTCTTCCATTGGTCCCCCTCACGTATTCTTATCAGATTATACGCGCTGCGGAGGTCCAATTTAGTGAAGACTTTAGCTTCTCGGAGCTGTTCCAAAGCGGCTGGTACCAGAGGAAGGGGATATCGGTATTTTACTGTACCGTTATTTAGGACCCTGTAGTCGATGCATGGACGCAGCCCTCCGTCCTTCTTGGCCACAAAGAAGAAGCTTGAGGCGGCTGGTGATTTTGAGTGACGTATGTACCCCTGACTCAGAGCCTCCCTTATGTAATCTTCCATTGCCTGATTCTCTGGAAGCGAGAGCGGGTAGATCCTACCTCTTGGCAACTGGGCATCTGGAACTAGGTCGATCGCGCAGTCCCATGGCCGATGCGGCGGTAGCTGGGAAGCTCTCTTGGGGCAGAAGACATCATGAAAGGAGCTGTACTCCTTAGGAATGTGGATAGACTGCTTCTCAGGAGGACTCTCGACCGATGTTGTAAACAAAGAAATGGGGTTCCGACCTTGAAGAGGGAGATTTGGAAAACAGGTAGGTGTACATCCAGATCCCCATTTCTTTATCTCTCCTGTGCCCCAAGAGATGATGGGATCGTGCTTCACCAGCCACGGGCGCCCTAGAATGATGTCCATATTTGCACCCTCCAGAACCAGAAATTGAATCCTCTCTTGATGTAACAACCCCACTTGAAGAAGGATGTCTTCGCATTGTCGATGGATACGGGTCGAAGATCGAGTGCACTGGGTTATCGGTTGTATCTGGTATATATGCGAGGACGCCTCAGTACGTAGGTGGAGTTGACGACAGAGGGATTGGGAGATGAAGTTCCCTGCTGACCCGGAGTCGATGAGGGCTGTGACAAGGAGAGAAATAGAGGCAGTAGTTATTTGTACGGTGGTAGTAAGTGGTTTACATTGTTCAATATTCGTACTGAATACACTCACTGAAGTCCGAATGGGACGAAGGGGACACTCCATACGGGTGTGTCCACTGACACCGCAGTATAGACACAGACCCCGGGTCAGCCTCCTCTGTCGTTCCGCTGATGTCAGTCTTCCAGACTCTATTATCATGGGTTCTGGTTCTGGAGAGGCTGTTGACTCAGGCGATTGGAGGAGTGCAGACGAGGGGGTGATGGTGTCCTGTTGATAGGAACGGAGACGATCGGAACATCGGAGAGAATGTTGGATGAATCTCTCCAGACCCATAGTATCATCTAATGTGGCCAGCTGGATTCGGAGAGTGGGTTCCAAGCCGAGCCGGTACGTGGTCAACAACGATCTCTCATTCCATCCACTTGCAGCTGCTAGAGTGCGAAACCGGAGAGCATATTCCTGTGTAGATAGAGTACCTTGCTTTAGATGATACAGCTGCTCTCCAGCGGCTACTTCCCCATCAGAACGTCCAAACACCTCTTTGAAATACTCCGTGAAGGTAGTGATGGAATTCATGACCGGCCCGGCTTGGTTCCAGATCGTCTCAGCCCATTTAAGTGCAGGTCCAGAGAGTAGTGATACGATGTAGGCGATCTTTGACTTATCTGTGGGATATAGAGAAGGTTGCATTTCGAATATGAGGGAACATTGTAACAGAAAACCATTGCACTCCCCCGCTCCGCCTGAGTAGGGCGCTGGTCGGGCCATGGGACTGGAAGGAAGGGCCGAAGAAGAAACTGTGGAGGCGGAAGTGCTCGGTGCTGGTGGTGCGTTGGAAAGTGGAGCTGGTGGCTGTAGAATCCGCTTCAACTGGTCCACCAGCTCTTGAAAGTGATCGGGGGTGCTCATGTTGTCGTCGTTATTGGTCCGGGCTTCTGTTATGAAGCGGACAGGAGACAGAGGTAAGGAAACGTTAGGGTGTTTATTAAATGACAACAAGGAGCACATGAAGGATAGCCAGGAGGATCAGGAATGATGTTGGGGTCTTTTCCTCCGTGGCTGGGTAACAGGAATACACGAGGATGGACAGCACACACCAGATACAGCTGACAGAGGATGACACAGACTTGGAAGGACTGGAAGACAGGACGATTCGGGAGGACCAGGAAGACTAGGAGGAATACAAAGAGAACAGGTAAGTAAATCGTTTGTTTTAGCTGAGGATGACTACGCTGAGTGGTCGCTCAGTTGTCCGCTTTCGTCGAGACGAGCCCGGACAATGAGCGACTGGAGTGCTGTGCTTTTATCTGGTGCTCGTGAATGTGATGCAGCTGTGTGCTCATTAGAAGTCAGGTGATGGTGATCTTCGTGAGTGGGGATCGTGAGAGCCTGACCAATCCGTGACAGAATGTGTATGGATGTTTCCCAGTACTGGGTTGCAGCTGGAAGGGCATCCGCTGTGTGCTGGATGGGTTGTCAGTTCATTCCACTGTGATGACCCCTGATGAATAAAGGGACTAAGCTGAAGAAAATGATTGAATAAATGAATGAATGAATGAATATATTACTTTTATTTTAAGTTTTTGTTTTCCTATCACATCCATTTGGGTAAAGTCTAGATCAGATACGCGGCCGGCCAGAAGTGCTACTGTATATGCACATTAATATAGCAGTCTTATTTTATAACACTGTATAACAATAATTCATATATTTACAGTACTGTGACGGTTGGGTTTAGGGTTGGGGTGGGGGTAGACGTTAATAATATACAATAAATGGGAAATTTAATAACGCCAACGCCAACACAGGGAGAACATGCAAACTCCACACAGAAATGCCAACTTACCCAGCCGGCACTCGAACCAGCGACCTTCTTGCTGTGAGTTGACAGTGCCAACCATTGAGCCACCATGTCACCCTAGTCATAAATTGGTCTGTTAAAATGCCATTGAACTTTAAGACAAAATGAATGAGCTCTGATTGACTGATCTGAGAGCTGTCATTACTGAACTTCCGTTTGTCATTCAAACTGCACTCGGTATTTAGAGAGAGGGAGAGAGAGTGTGTGCTGGGGCTTGGAGGTGGACCTGCCCTCCCACCACATGCGCTGTTGCCATAGTTGCAAGCGTCAGAGTTATTCTGTAGCAGCAATGAATCATTCTCACAGAGCATGAATCACCATTAATCACACACACACACACATACACACACAGACACTTGCTTGTGTAACATGCGCAACATGCATCAATGCAAATATTTGACAAAAATAAAATACAGGATGTAGTTTGAGCAGGTATATGATGAGCATTGTGTTTTTGAGCATTCAATAAGGCTAAGTTCATTCTGTTGTACTGATACTCGTGTGTTTCACATGACAAACACACAGACTGCAGCTTACATCGGTTGCTAGTTCACTTTTTACTGCTTAATCCAGTTATATTCAGATGCATTCATTCATTTACTAGAATGAAAGGCACATTCAGCTAGCAAATTTACAAAACACTCTATGCTGTGTCCAGAACCCAACTGTAAGCTAGTTTTTAAAGGGACAGTTCACCCAAAAATGAAAGATGCACACTATTTGCTTACTCTCAAGTGATTACAAACCTTTATGTGTCTCTTTATCATGTTGAACACAAAAGAAGATATTTTGAAAAATGTTATAAACCAGTAACAACCGAAGGGTTAGTAAATGATGACATTGTTTTCAGTTTTGAGTGAAGTGGCCCTTTAATGACATTTAAATCATATTGTAGATTAGTCTCACTTCTTACTCTGCGGTGCAAGAAATGTATGGAGCTAATAATATGCCAAAAAATCTGAGTTTGAAATGTGTTAATCTGAATCATTGACAATTGTAATTTAGTAAATCCCCCACAAGTCCAAAGACGTGGTACAGGTGAATCAGGAAAGCTAAATTGTTCGTAGTGTATGTGTGTGAATGGATGTTTCCCAGTGATGGGTTGCGGCTGGAAGGGCATCCGCTGCGTAAAATTGTGCTGGATAAGTTGGCTGAAGTAAGCTGAAAAGAAAATGAATATATATATACTTATTTAAAAGAAGTTGAAAGAACACAATTTATATTTTTTCAGAGGGAACAAGTTAGTTATTTTTTTCAATCTACTTGTGTTAGGATAACATGAAGGAATTGTTTGGATCCCAGAATTTTTACAGTGTTTGCTGATAAATTAGTTGTAAATGCAATTATTTTTGCATATGACATGCTACAGATGCACATCCAGTATTGTTAGTGCTTGATTTGAAGTTAAGCAGCTTTAATAACTTAAATTCTTGCTTACTAAAACACCTTAACAATCTCTCTTTCATCTGTCGCTGCTTCTGCTTTTAACCTATGCTATGCTAAATGCTAACGTCATTTGATTGTTGTCTAAAGTTTGATTTGAAGTCAAAAATTATTATTTTCAGTGTTGGGGAAAGTTACTTTTAAAAATAATCTATTACAATCTTAAGTCACTTTGAAAAGTAACTATGTAACTAAGTAAAAGTAACTACTGTATGTAACTGTAAAAAGTAACTAAGTAAAAGTAAATTAGTAACTAAATAAAAAGTAACTGTAACTAAGTTAAAAAATAGCTATGTAACTAAAAATTAACTAAGTAAAAAGTAACTATGTAACTGTAAAAAGTAACTAAGTAAAATGTAACTATGTCACTGAGTCAAAAATAACTAAGTAAAAAGTAACTATGTTACTAAATAAAAAAACTATGTAACCAAGTTTAAAAAAAGTAAAAAGTAGTAAAGTAATTAAGTAAAAAGTAACTAAGTAAAAAAAACTGTAATAACTAAATAACTAAGTAAAAAGTAACTAAGTGAAAAGTAACTGCAACTAAGGACAAAAAAACTATGTAACTGTAAAAAATAACTAAATAACTAAGTAAAAAATAACTGTAACTGTAAAAAGTAACTAAGTAAAAAGTACTGTAACTAAGTAAAAAGTAAATAAGTAACTAAGTAAAAAAACTACATAATTAAGTAAAAAGTAAATAAAAGTAAATAAGTAAAAAGTAACTCAGTAACTAAGTAACAAATAACTGTAATAACTAAAAAATCTAATTAAAAAGTAGCTATGTAACTAAGTAAAATGTAACTGTAACTAAATAAAAAGTAACTATGCAACTAAGTAAAAAGTAACTGTAACTAAGTAAAAAGTAACTGACTAAGTAAAAAGTAAATAACTAAGTAAAAAAATATGTAATTAAGTAAAAAGTAAATAAAAAGTAAATAAGTAACTAAGTAAAAAGTAACTATGTAACTAAATAAAAAGTAACTATGTAACTAAATAAAAAGTAACTATGTAACTAAGTAAAAAGTAACTATGTAACTAAATAAAGAGTAACTATGTAACTAAGTAAAAAGTAACTATGTAACTAAATAAAAAGTAACTATGTAACTAAGTAAAAAGTAACTATGTAACTAAATAAAGAGTAACTATGTAACTAAGTAAAAAGTAACTATGTAACTAAATAAAAAGTAACTATGTAACTAAGTAAAAAGTAACTATGTAACTAAATAAAAAGTAACTATGTAACTAAGTAAAAAGTAACTATGTAACTAAATAAAGAGTAACTATGTAACTAAGTAAAAAGTAACTATGTAACTAAATAAAGAGTAACTATGTAACTAAGTAAAAAGTAACTATGTAACTAAGTAAAAAGTAACTATGTAACTAAATAAAAAGTAACTATGTAACTAAGTAAAAAGTAACTATGTAACTAAATAAAGAGTAACTATGTAACTAAGTAAAAAGTAACTATGTAACTAAGTAAAAAGTAACTATGTAACTAAATAAAAAGTAACTATGTAACTAAATAAAAAGTAACTATGTAACTAAGTAAAAAGTAACTATGTAACTAAATAAAGAGTAACTATGTAACTAAGTAAAAAGTAACTATGTAACTAAGTAAAAAGTAACTATGTAACTAAATAAAGAGTAACTATGTAACTAAGTAAAAAGTAACTAAGTGAACTTAATTCCTTCTCAAGAAAAGTAATGTGAAAGTATGTTATGTGTTTTGCCTTTTTTAAGATTAAGATTTTAAAAGTCACTTTACCCAACACTGATTATTTTCTTATATTTTCAGTTTTGTGTTAATTTATTATTAGACATTTGAGTTTTCACATATTGTTTTGTTTTCAGTCTCATTTGTTTGATTCATTATGTTCATGTTGTGTTGTGTTTTTTATTATGTTTTGGTTTCTCTTTAGGTTTTGTTTTATTTCACAATGTTCCCGTCGAGGTTGTGGCGAGATAAGAATGACTGCGGTCACACCAGACTGAACTGGACCGAATTTGTGGACCATTTTTGGACAGAGTTTTATTGCTGAAAACCATCAACATGCCACACCAAACTATAGCCAAATCAAACGATAGCTCATTTTAGCCAGGGTGGATTCTGATTGGCTGTTGGTTTCGGCAGTGGGGAACAGTGTGACCTGATGGAGTAAATGGGGGAATCCATCGGTGGGTTTGGAAGCTGCTAGAATCTGTGTCAGTGGGCAAATGAACCCTCAGAGAACAGGACAGATCGCACCCAAATGGAGTCGCTCATAAATGAATCATGCCAGATGGGTCTTTTTTCACCCTGTTCACACATTTAATGACCAGATAGCAAACTGACAGATGAACCATAAAGACTCGCACGCACCCAAAACAGACACGCATATGTGCGAAACCAGACAGTGTGCTCATTTGAACAAAAAAAACAAAACAAAACTGGTACACGGTGTCTTGTTTCATGTTTATGTATGGTAAAGATGAAGATGCAGTACTTTTTATGGTTTTTAGCCTGTTCCTAGACATGCGATTACTAAAATAATATCAGCTGATGCTCGGGTTGTTATTGCAAATTGTTATTAAAAAAGGATATCTCTAAAATATGCATCAGTAGAGCAGCAGAACAATGAGAACAAAGCTATTTACTCACCATTGTGGAGATACATGATGTAGATGACTTCAGTAGAACATTAAAGAAGGGTTTTGTTTCATGTTTATGTATGGTAAGATGAAGATGCAGTACTTTTTAAGGTATTTGTCTAGATTTCTTAGCCTGTTCGTAGACATGTTATTACTAAAATAATATCAGCTGACAGTCAGGTTGTTATTGGGCCTATTAAGACAGGATGTCCTTACGGGGTGTTCACACCAGACGCGGCTTGCGAATAAATCGCGCTATTCATGTGTAAATAGAAAAGTGAACATTTTGAGTTTACTCGCTTCTTTCACGTGTGAAATTCACTTCACAATAGATGCAGGTTTGCGTTATGGGCAGGGCTACTGTCTGTAAGGTAACTCTAGCATTGTTGCCAATCATACCTGAAAACATTGGGATGTGAAAATAAGAGATACGCCCACCATAATAAGAGATACCCCTCTCTAAAAAAATCCCTAAATTACTAAATTAGTTCTTCTGGAGTAACATAGTAATATGTTTTATTATTATTATTATTATTTACTAAAGAAAATAATTAAATTAAATTAAATTACAATTAAATTAGCAAAAATTTCATCTTATTAATATTAATAGCTATTATAAAAAATAGAATCAAGTTATCAAACCTCATTAATATTATCTTCACTGAATAAATGAAACATTCTGATTAAAGAGCAACAAATGAATCTCATTTATTTGGATTTTTTTTTGTTTGATTACATTAAATAACAGAGGTGTCACTTGAAAAATGCACACATCTGATGTTATAATGAAAGTATGCGATTGCTTGCCTAACCTTTTTTGCTTATTAAGGGCAAAATTAGTTGTGTTTGAAAAAACCCTCACCAAGATCGACATCTTTAGATGTTATTATTCTTAATTATGTGTCGCGTTTGAAGCCTAAATAAAACAAAAGCACAGAATAGATTCACATTAATAACAAGGGGCGGCCCCTGGTGGTTTGGCGGTATGGATTGCGTATAGAGAGGATCGGCTTGTTTATGTTTATTGCCACCCATCATTGAAAGATTAAAAATACAAGAGAAATACGGGAAAATACTTTTACGGGATGATAGCGGGATTAGAACTGTAAAATACAGGAGAATCCTGGGAAAAATGGGAGGGTTGACAGGTATGTTGCCAACTTAGTGACTTTGTCGCTATATTTAGCGACTTTTCAAACCCCCCAGCAAATTAAAAAATATAAATAAAAAAGTAAAATCGACTAGCCACAAATCTAGCAACTTTTTTGATGTTACTGGAGATTTTTATAGACTTCCATGTGTCCATACTGTACAGTTCCTATTCTTTTCAACGAGCTGCGGGCTTCAGAGCACTCACAGGCGGCGACCCAGTGTGAAGCATTTCCCTTGTACAGTTAAACCAATCTACTTCTCCTTTGTTTTAAATTTAACAATTTAATTTAACCGTTTAATCTTTTCTTGTTCACAATATTTTAGGGATACTTTCGCAACTTGTCTAATTTTATTTTGTCTAAGAGATTACTGCAAATTAACTGCACATCTATACTGTATTCAAACAGCAGTAAATTTAGTTAAACTGACATGCATACATGGTGGCGCGGTGGCGGAGTGGGTAGCGCTGTCACCTTAAATCAAGAAGGTTGCTGGTTCAAGCCTCGACTGGGCCAGTCGGCATTTTTGCGTGGAGTTTGCATGTTCTCTCTGCATTGGCGTGGGTTTCCTCCAGGTGCTCCAGTTCCCCCACAGTCCAAAGACATGTGTTATAGGTGAATTGAATAAGCTAAATTGTCCGTAGTGTATGTGTGTGAATGAGAGTGTATGGGTGTTTCCCAGTGATGGGTTGCGGCTGGAAGGGCATCCGCTGCATAAAACATATGCTGGATAAGTTGGCGGTTCATTCCACTGTGACGACCCATGATTAATAAAGGGTCTAAGCCGAAAAGAAAATGAATGAATGACATGCATATATAAAGCGTAGTGCAACTGTGAATACACCTTTATTAAACATAGGCTGTTAAACAAACAGAAACGGTTGAACATGATGACGTCAGTAATATGTAAATTGACATATGACGTAATTTAGTGACATTTGGCGACTTTTCAAGCAGAGCTCAGTGCCTTTTTATTGAAAATAGTTGGCAACACTCGACTTTAGTTTCATTGCTATATTGCTAACATTGATATTATTGAGAGAGTAGCTGTGTTTATGTGCTTTAGGAATTCTGAAAAACAGCGTAGATTTGTTCGGCGCCGTGTCTGAGTCCACTAGATCCTTCCAGAGGTGCACCTATCTCTGTGAGTTCATCAACTCCTCCAGAAACTATACCTGGATGATGGAGGCTTTCAGCAGTGCTTCATACTGGGCTGAGCCCAGTGTGATGAGCTGTTGTCCGGTGTCAACAGGAGGATTTCCCCTCAGCACACCAACAACAGGTGCTACCTCATAATCAATCTCCTACAAGAGCAAGCTTCTAAATGCTGTGCTGTTAACGCAGCGCAAATGTACGCTAAAGTTCAGATTTTCCAACATGAGCGATTCATGCGTTAAATTTGTAAATCGCTCAACTTGCGCTGCTTCATTTCTACAAATCACATAATTTGTGCCACCTCATTCACACGAAAAGTGCCACAGGTTGTGTAATCGCGTCTCTGCATTGACTTAACATGTAAATCACTCACGCCTGATGCTTTGTCCGCGTCTGCTGTGAATGCACCATTAAAGGGCCCATAGTTTTACCTCTTTTTATGATTTAATATTAATATTATGGCTCTTCTGAGTGTGCCAGTTTAGGTTCAGTTTAAAACACAATTCAGATTTTTTTATTATAATGTGTTTAAAAGTGTCATGTTGGGGGCGTGTCCACAGTTCGCTGATTTATGGGTGTTGCTTCACATGTAAATTAGTTTCGGCTTCCCGCCCAGCGTAACAAGGGGGCGGAGCCATGAGCTCACCCGCTCTGTGTTTGGGCAGACTGAGAGAAGGAGCAGGAGTGAGAGGATCAGCAATCAGTCGTACATATACGTCCCGGACACAGACCAAGCAGAAAGTACAAAATCATATGTGTCTTTGTACAGTTTTACAGCCAACTGTGTGCTAGTTTCAAGTACCGAGCTTGTACACAGAGACTAATAACCACGCACGCTGAATTAACTTTAACTGAGGCACCGGATGCGCCGCTCGAAGCTGCGACACGGCACACCAGACACTCTCTGTGGGGCGGCAGAAACATGAAGTGTCCCGAATTGCTGCGCCGTTGAGTGTACCCTGATAAAAACCTATGTTTAGAATTCTAAAACGCATGGCACAGTGTCAGGTACAGCAGCACCTAGTTAAGATCACAGGGAGCTTCTGTGATCGCGAGAAATGCAAACGGCTGAAGTATAAGGTAGACTCAATGAGAAGTACACATGTTTGCAAACCTACCTAAAGATACAACCAATAATTCCGATTAGAGCGACTCACGCTGAAAATGGCGGACATGAATCAACAAACTGAGGATATGATGACGTGCCTGTCAATCAATATTAGTGGGCGGGGGGACCGCTGTCCTACGTAAAGTTGCGCTCGATCTGAAAACCGCTCCAATTGGTCCACCATTTTTATGTTGTTAAATTAAAAAAAAAAAGCACTGGGTGTGTTTATATCACCCCAATATGACGGTCTATACACCATACATGCACATATGTCTGTCCTAACAGCTTGAAAAGTAGATTTTTTACCATAGGTGCCCTTTAAAGTAAACATGAAATCACTAACATTAATTTGCTTTCTTAAAGAGGTAGAGCACCAGAAAATTAAAACGACGCTGTTTACTCACCATTGTGGAGGTACCTGATGTAGGTGACTATTTTTGGCTTCCGTAGAACATTAAAGAAGGGTCTATCTGTGTATATTGTGTAAATAGTTTTTTCTTAATATGCTACATTACAGACATAACAATCCCAAGTTCGTCAGCAGTATACTATATGATGTATTGTTCTTTCTTTAAATGACAATGCTGATTAAGCTTAAATTGTCTTTCAAGACATCACAAAAACAAACAAGAGACGGAGCCACATTTAATAAAAGCTCACTGCTTCAAGTTTCACATATGCTTCCTTGTGTCTCTACATTATCGTTGCTTCATTCATCCAAACAGAAACGCTGTTCAACACACATTAAAACATTTAAAGTGGAGGTGGAGGAATTTCCTCTTTTGCCCCCTTCTCCTACACTCGTTCTCTATTTTTCTCTCTCACACACACGCAGTTGCAGACAGTAGGCGTAATGCAGTATAATATTACAGAGCACAGAAACACAGTGAATGACTTTAAAATGATTGACATAAAATATAAGGTAAAGTTAAAGGGGTTTCTGTGGCGCTCTTTGAAAAACCATACGCTCTTCAGAATCTAGTTTTTGTCTCATTTGAGCAAATCATGGCAGAAACTCAAGCAGCTTCACCACAGCGGGACAGTTCATCAGTGTTTGTGGGGAAAATAGATCAGCGTTTTACATCTGGACAGGTCGTTGTTTAAGAAAAAGCAGAATGTTTCTGATTTATTAAGGTTAAAAGAAGGAAACAGTTTAGGTTTGTTCTGTAGACTCTGAAGTATCGACGATGAAGTCAGAATTATTAATGATAGTGGTAGTTTCAGATATTTCCCAAATGATGTTTAACAGAGCAAGGGATTTTTCACAGTATTTCCTATAATATTTTTTCTTCTGGAGAAAGTCTGATTTGTTTTATTTCGGCTAGAATAAAAGCAGTTTTCAAATTTTTTTAAAAACATTTTAAGGTCAATATTATTAACCCCCTTAACAACATTGTTATTCGATTATCAACAGAACAATCCACTGTTATACAATGATTTGCCTAATTACACTAACTTATTTAACATAGTTAAGTCTTTAAATGTCACTTTAAACTGAATACTAGTATCTTGAGAAATATCTAGTAAAGTATTATTTACTGTCATCATGGCAAAGATAAAAGAAATCAGTCATTAGAAATGAGTTATTAAAACTATTATGTGTATGTGCTGTTCGTTAAACAAAAATTGAGGAAAATTACTTTAAAGGGGTTCATAAGACTGCCATAACACATTTATAACCATGATATATACTGTCATTAAGTGTTATTCGCTTAGTTATTTCATTTTAAATGCAAAGGTGACATTGTTTGAGATGTTTTTATGACCTCTCTTCATCTTTGTCATGACATCTTGACATTACTAAGACAACACGACTTGTCATAAATCTGTCATAAACATGACTGTCATGAGGCCATTTTAATTGTGTCATGTATATATATATATATATATATATATATATATATAATTAAATATAAATCATATATTTCTAATCACTTTTTTCAGTGAAGCATACTGAATTTGTCATTAAAAGTGTTGATACTTTGTCAAATCGTTTTAGAACAGCTTCATTAATGTTTAATGATATTTTAAAGATACATTATACCATTATACTAAAAATATTAACGAATTTGACATTTCTGATACAATTATAATGGCTTCCTGACATGCTTGTCTAGGAAAGATTGTTATTGTTATTGTTTATTTAACACTTAAAAGTAAAGGTACCAAGAAGAACCACAAGGGAGTTTTCAACGGCCAAAAGAAAGGTTTTTATTTTGGTTCGGTGTGTAGAACATTTTCATTAACAGTTTTTTCGACTGTAAAGACTTTTTTGGGTTTTTATAGAACCATAAATGTCAGTGAAAACCTTTATTTTTAAGAGTTTGGACATTTTAAGGGGTTAGTTTACCCTAAAATGAAAATTTAGTTAGTCATTACTCACGTGTAATTTAATGTCCTTTCAATACCCTGTTCATCTTTAGGACTAATTTAAGCTATGTTTACATGACAACAATGTAGTCAAAAACAGAAATGTTTTCCCCTTGCATTTAAAAAAATGTTTACGCTTACACAACAACTTTGTCAAAACAATCCTCATTTTACACACCCATAAAAACGGGCAAAAATGCTGCATCACATCTCAGCATGCACACAATGTCATGAGACATCAATATTAGGTTAGATTTAGGTCATGATGTGGGGTGACAAAAATTCAATGTCTAGCCAGCGTCCAAGGACAACGTTATTTTGACGTCCAATAATGACGTCAAATGACATTGATATTTGGTTGATTTTAGGTTGTGTTGTAAAGTGACCAAAATCCAACGTTAAGCCAACATCCTACACCAATGTCAAATTGACGTCAAATACTGACATTTATTCGTCAGGTATGGCAACCAAAATCCAACATCTGATAGACGTCATAGTGGTAACGTCCACACAACATCAAGCTGTAACATCATTAGATGTTGATATTTGGTTGATTTTAGGTTGCGTTGGAAAGTGACCAAAATCCAGCATCCGTCCAAAGTTGGACACTGACGTCGGTCTGAGATAGAATTTCGTCAACCCGATTTGAAAAATGCACTCAGAACACCTCAGCAACAAGTTCTGACTGGCACGTTTTCTTCAGAATCTGGCTGTAACTGTAGACCTGCTTCATAATGATGAAAAAAGGGTGTCTAAATAAATGAAGCATGAAAGAAAAGTCTCTTTACAGACAGCTTATCCTTTATTATAATCTCCTGTATTCCTATTTCACTAGTGTGATTTACTGTACAACCCCCCTCTCTGACATCCTCCTTGGCAGTTTTATTTCAATGGTTGTCGTCCTCCCTTCTGTTCACAACATCTGTTCCCTCAAAATTCTATTCCTGAGAGCCACAATCCCTTCTCTGACCCCTGCGAAAACCGCAAATGTTTTCGTTTTCTTTACTCTGAAAATATCCAGATGGGCTAATGTTGATTTCAAAGTCGAGACAAATCTCTCAACAGCCAAGTATACTTGTGAACGAGTAGAGTCTCACCTTTGGACTCCATGAAACAGTGAAGATGCTGAGTGATTGGTTTCAGTTTAAACAAGCATCAGTGTGATGACGCGTGGATAGAAAAGAAAATCATTAGTATTGTCACTTTAAAAACGTTTGGCTTGATTCAACTGTAACATCCTGGTTACTTTATGTTTGGATAGAAGGATTGTTGATGATTTTACCAATGTTTTTGCTTGAATATCTAGCCATCTGTGTTGTCTTTGGATGTGTTCAAAGTGAAAGGCTCAGGAGGGAATGTTTGGACAAGAAACCCACCATATGCCTCTTGCTGTTTATTATTTATTTCGAAACTGTTATTTTTTTATGAAATAAGTAAAAGGAATTTCAGTAAATGTTATTTTTGATATTTATGTCACGATCACCAGTGATCTAACCCTTAGAGATCGCTGCAGAACATCATCACCATAACTAAAAGTCTGCCACTGATATGACCTACAACTCCCATCATCCACCCCACACACACCTGTTCCGGATTAATAATGATTGCACACACACAGCTGGAAGCTTATCAAAGACTGATTACACAGACTATATATATTGTTCACATTCTCCCACACACATGGTTGAGTCTTGTTGTCATTTACCTGTAACATTACAAAGCTTTCTCTTGGTTAAGTCTTTCTGTGTTTCTTGATCCTTGCCTTGTTTCTTTGTTTATGCTGTTTGCCGCCTGTATTGACCTATTTGCTTGTGACCTCGACTACGCTTCTGGATTACCCTTATGCTCCTGTTTGACCATTGCCTGCCTGATGATTTTGAATAAAACTGCATATTGGATTCTCATTCTGTTCTGAATTCTGAAAAAAAAACTGTGTTACAGTTTCTACACAATTGTTTAACAGCATTTTTTGTCAACATAGACCATTTTTCCTCCGATAAACACTGTTTTTGATATTTACAATCATCACAGAATCCTGAAATAAAAGGATAGTGTTTTCTGCAAATGGTTAAACATTCTTCTTCCTCTTGAATACAATATATATACACATATATATATATATTTATTTATGAATATTAAAATCAGAATGGAGTGCAACCCAAAAACCCATGTATAACACATGTACTGGATCTACAAGTATACAAAATATCAGAGAAGATGTTTTCATTTCTTTTGAGTGGGTTTTGAGTTGGGCTGAAAATGTTTTGTGGACCTGGCAACCCTGCACTTAAGATGTTTTCGTTAGAGAATCCTGAAAAAAAGGATTGTGTTTTCCGCAAATGGTTTAACAGCATATTTATTTTTAACAAAGACAATAATTAGAAACATTGAGCATCAGATCAGCATATTAGAATTTATTTTAAATGGTCATGTGACACTGAAAGCAGATGTGTGCTTTTCCCGCACAATTTTGTCAATGTAATTGTCAGAAAAACTATAAAGTTGTTGTGTTTTTTGTTTGATTTTCTTTAGATACTTTCATTAGGTGTCGCAGCCATCACAGAGGTTTCTTCCTCTCAAATACAAATATAAAAAATATTGTTAATGGATATTGAAATCAGAAAGCATTCCTGGCAACCCAAAAACCACTGGAAGCGAGCAAGTAAAACCACCTAAAGTCAGAAAGTCAGTCAGTACTTTACTACATATTCTGTGTCTACAAGTAAACAAAATATCAGAGAAGATATGGTAACTTTTCATTCCTTTTGAGGGGGTTTTAAGTTATAATTGGGCTGAAAATGTTTTGTGGATTTGGCAACCCTGCACTGAAGACGTTTGTTATCCAAAGTGACTTAAAAAAAAGATTATAAAAGAAACACTTCAAATGATGCCAGTCAGTTTAGCTGTTAAAACGAGAGGGGTCTGGATGTAGACCTGGTGCAGTGCAATCTGAGCTGCATCCAATGCTTTTTAATGGGCTCACCAATCCCCACCTCTAACCCTACCCCTCACAGGGACGTCACTAGCTCCATTGAGTGCGTTGTGTCTGACGTTGCATCGCTGAGTGATGCAATCTCAGCTTGCATCATAAAGGCTGCATACAGATACTATTGATTTAAACATACACACACACACACACACACACACACACACACACACACACACACACGCATACATAAAGTGTTTGAGTGTTTATAAGAAAGTGTCTGGTGCATATGGAAAGGAAAAACCCAGCAGGCACAGGACGTCAACATGAAGTCAGACTGACGTTGTATCCCAACATCGTGGGACGTTGCATTGTTTGGAAATGAAAATCGGTTTGACGTCAGAATTCAATGTCAGGCCAACGTCAATGTCCAACGTTGGCTAGACATTGCATTTTAGTTACTTTCCAACACAACCTAAAAACAACAGAATATCAACGTCTAATGATGTTACAGCTTTATGTGTGGACGTTACCACTATGACGTCTATCAGACGTTGGGTTTTGGTTGCCATACCTGACGAATAAATATCAGTATTTGACGTCAATCTGATTTTGGCCCGACGTTGGATTTTGGTCACTTTCAGACACAACCTAATATCAACCAAATATCAATGTCAAATGGCGTCATTATTGGACGTCAAAATAACGTTGTCCTTAGATGTTGACGACCTAAATTTAAGCTAATATTAACGTCTTATGCTGTTGTGTGTCTGCTGGGAAGAAGACTGGATTACTGATACTAAAATTTCAGCTTTAAGTCACCGAAATGTTTTAAAAATAGTTTCAGTTATACCTTTCAATATTAAATTTTAATTTTCATCAAATAAATGAAGCCTTCAGTAATAATAAAAATATATAATTAAAGGCTCCAGGTGGAGGATCTGCCAGTGATGATGTAGAAGAACCATTTTCGGTCCCAAAAACCTTTCAGCTTAACAAAGTTCTTAGTCTGAAGAAGACTTCAATCATCTAAAGAACTTTTCCATTATTTATGACTCTTCTTGGAACCTTTGACCCACTCGAAAACCTTTATTTTGACAATCCGTCACTGAGACTCAACAGTAGTTTCTCTGCACTGAAATGAAGTGAAGTGGCTCTCAGAGCAGCTTTATCTTCATCAAGTGAGATGACACACACTAAATACATCTCAAGTCTCTGTTTTTTAAACAAAACCATGCTATTTATTCACACACACGCATGTGCAGACACACATAACATGCAGACATCAGTCCTTTTGTTGATTAAGTGTGAATTTTGCTTATCTGACATTTGGATTAATTCCACTTTTGATCATCTGTTCCTTCATAATACATTTATTCATTAATTTTCTGTCAGCTTAGTCTCTGATTTATCAGGGGTCGCCACAGCGGAATGAACCGGAAACTAATCTGGCATCTGTTTTAAACAGCGGTTGCCCTTCAAGCCGCAACCCAGTACTGGGAAACACCCATACACTCTCCCATTTACACACACATACAGCCAGCTTAGTTTATTTTTTAGTATAGACTGTGAGGGAAACCGGAGCACCCGGAGGAAACCCTCGCCAACTCTGGGAGAACATGCAAACACAGAAATGCCAACTGGCCCAGCCGGGACTCGAACCAGTGACCTTCTTGCTGTGAGGTGACAGTGCTAACCACTGAGCCACCGTGCCACCCCTTATAATACATTCATTTATTTTATTCCGTTTAATAATCTGGGGTCACCACAGCGGAATGAACCACCAACTTATCCAGCATATGTTTTACACAGCGGATGCCCTTCCAGCTGCAACCCATCACTAGGAAACATCCATACACACTCACACATATACACTACGGACAATTTAGCTTACTCAATTCACCTATACCATATGTTTTTTGGACCCAGATGAACATGGGGAGAACATGCAAACTCCACACAGAAGATTGAGGCTCAAATCAGCGACTTTCTTGCTGTGAGACGATTGTGCTACCCACTGCGCCACCGTGCTGCCCCTCATAATAGAGTTAAATCCAATTTTAATTTTAAAATTAGTTAATGTTCAAGTTATTTTACCGACATCTTAGCTGTTTGTGAAAGTATACACTGTTGTGTGTTGGTAATTTGTTGTAAACACAGCCCTGCTCGCCATTAAATATGCAACATTATGTGTTAAATATAAGCGAGATCTGAGAGCACAGTTTATTTTTAACATTCTGAATTTAGCTTTTACAAGGGTTTAGGATAGATTTTCATCTCAGACCAGTGAAGAAAACGTGCATGCGATTCCTGCGAAAGAATAGGAGAGTGTTTTCCATCGCCACTTGAACTTCCTGTGACCTTGAGGGTCTTCAGACAGAAGAGGGGCTGCAGTTTTACTGTCACACGAGAGCGCTTCTGGCCTCTTAAAAATAGCAGCAGCCATTAAAAGCGAGAAAAACAATCAATCTCTGTTATTTTTGGGAATATGATATTTGGCTCTTCGTGTTCTGGCCTGAATGTGTGTGCGTGAAAGACCGCAGGGGTCCCGGTTAGCACTGCTGTGTAACCGAAATCCAATCCGGAAAACAATCCATCCGCCGCTGTCCTCTCTCAACGCTCTTCCCTTCCCAGCTCTCATCCATCATCCCATCCCTCCATCCGTCTCTCCATCTCTTCTCATTAACTCCTCTGATCGATAGATCACTTCCTCTCTGCTGGCCAGAAGGAAACAAGAGTTTAAGAGTGCGCAGCAGCCGGATTTCCTTACCGGATACACCAACACAATCTCACGGCAATTCGTAACTTTTTGATTTAGTGGCTAATTTGCTTGATATCGTACGATCTAATTCACACAATTTAGTACGATTTGCTCACCCCCCAATAACGGTTGGGTTTAGGGGTGGGGTTTGGTGCCACGCCTCCTTTTTAAAATCGTACAATTTCATACGACTGAACTCGTACGAATAGCCACTAAACTGACAAAACGTAAAATACTTACGTTTTCTCGTTTGATCAGGCTGGATACACACACACACACACACACTCACACACACACACACACATACAAACATGTACAAGAGCAGAGTAGGTGCCACTATCCACTATCCACTTATCCACTATTTCTAATATAAGGATGGAAAAATCCGCTTTGCGCCGTGGCGCATGGTCTAAAAGGGTTGAGCTTATTTTCTTAATGAGTTATAGGTGTGTTTTGAGAATAAACTAATTAGAGTCTCATCTCCCATTCCCTTTAGGAGTCAGTTGCGTCGCGCCATAGCGCATTTGCTATTTACATGACGGACTTTGTAAGTGTAAAAACTTCACTATAGAGAAAACAGTTAAACAGAGCATCTACAGAATGAGAATGGGAGATGAGCCTCCTCATTGTTTACTGTCACTTTCACTCTCGTGGATAGGGAAAGTTCTTGTAGGCACAGACATCCATTAGCCTATAAATAATTAATTTTGTTTGTTAAGCGCAAAGATTTGTTTCAAAACTATTTCTAAATTCAGTTCTAATTTCCAGCAAACGAATAAATAAACAATAATAACGAAGTGTGTTAAAAAAACTGAGTTATATCCTAATACACATGCTATGCCCCAAATGGTCTAAAACCTGACTGGTGGGCAAATCTAAGCTTGTTTTTAATAAAACAAATATAAATATGCATATAATAAATAATACTGCTCATAATGATAACATTATACAAAAGCAAATTGTTATGAATAAACTGAAAAAGCCCCTAGAAAATACTGTTTTGTAATATTTTAATCCTTTATACTTATATATATCCTTAATATTTTAATAATTTTTCATATATAAAGATATTTGCGTATTGCTGTACATCCTTGTTTGTATTAAGCAATGTGTAACGGAGGCGCACAACTAACGCGCTCTACGCTGGACTTTAGGCCAGCATTGTTCTGGTCTATTGAACAGACTATTAAAGTTTCTCAAAATAGCAACTGGTCAGTAATGCGCCTCAACACGCCTCCTTTTTTAGATCAGAAGGCCTATGGGCGCACATATGAGCGCAAATGCATTTGCTATTTAAACAGCGTGGCGCAAAACGTCAAAATGACTCCTGCGCCGAGCTGAAACTAGCAAATTACAATTGTATCGCGACTTGTGCCACATTGCGCCGGCTGTATAGTAGGGCCCATGCTACTCAAGCCAATTTTCCAATTTGTGTGAAAAACATGAATTTGGAAGTATTTTATCATACGTTTTTTTTTTTGTCAATAGTGTAAAATTGCTGCTTTCCCCCCCCAGAATATCCAGCCTGATCTCACGAGAAAACGTAAGTATTTTACGTTTTGTCAGTTTAGTGGCTAATTCGTACGAATTCGTACGAGTTCAGTTGTACGAAATTGTACGATTTTAAAAAGGAGGCGTGGCACCTAACCCCACCCCTAAACCCAACCGTCATTGGGGGATGAGCAAATCGTACTAAATTGTACGAATTAGAACGTACGAATTCGTACAAATTAACCACTAAATCAAAAAGTTACGAATTGCCGTGAGATTGTGTTGGAATATTTTGTTTTGTGTTCAACCGAAGAAAGCAATAAAACTTGAATGTGAGTTAGATGTTCATTTTTGGGTGGACTGTCCCTTTAATAAACGCTGGTGGGAAAAGAGTCAATCTCTCCTTTGACTGAAGCAGTGAGCGGATCAATTTAACATCAAATTCATAACAAATTCATCCTCACTCACTCAGTGCTTTTCTGAACCACAGTCTGTCTTTTCAACAGTATAAAGACTTTGCATCCCAAATACATTCCTTACTGTTATTACACATTGATCGAAAACCAGCAGGTTTAATCACACCGAACAACACAGAAAATGTCTTTTGATGCTTTGTGGTTTGTGAGTGAAAAAAAAACTGTAAAGGTTTTATACTGCAGGGACTAATTGTACCCTATTAAAAAGAGTGACATCAACCTTTTCGTAGACTTTAATCTATGTTTACTAGCACCGAGGTCTATATTACAGTATACTACCTCTACATTAAAGAGCCCATATTATAGATGAAATAGGGTCATATTTAGGTTGTAAGGGTCTCCAACAACAGTCTAATATGCATGCAAGGTCAAAAAACACTTTGATGGTCTTATAAACTGCATTTATTTTTACCTAATTATCCCAGCGACTCCCATATGAATCGTTCAGCGATTCATTTGTTCCCAAACCCATCCTCAGCGCGAAGCTAATCTGCGCTGATTGGACCGATGACAGCCTGCTGCGATTGGTCGACAACACTGACAGGCTTCAGCACGAGGCAGAGTGAAATGCCCAGCTGCTAATCTACAATATAAAAGTAGTCACAGTGCACACACGCTTCATAGTGGATTTTGGCTGCCAGTGGGTGAATGTAAACAGACGATGGACTAGAAAATACTGACAACTATTTTATTGAGCAAAAAGTCCAAGAACTGGCGAGGAGGTCACAGTCTTCTTGCTCTTTTCTCACACACACACACACACACACACAGGGCCTGCGCGTCCATAGAGAAGCGGCTGAATAGAGAGGGCGCGGCGCTCAGTTATATACGCGAATACCCGTGCGTTACACACACGAGGAGACACAGACACACACACACACACACAGAGGGCCGGCGCGTCCATAGAGAAGCGGCTGAATAGAGAGGGCGCGGCGCTCAGTTATATCCGCGAATACCCGTGCGTTACACACACGAGGAGACAATAATATTGAGCTGAAATATTTTGAAACTTGTCCGTTGCATGTGTGTAAGCAGCTGACGATCCGCAATCAAAGCGGCACGCGTCGCGTTTTCAACGTGGCTTTACACGCGATATGAGAATATAAAGAGTTAACCTGATACAGTACACGCTGTTACAAGTAACAAAACACAACTAAATACATCATGTGCAAGCTAGAGTAAACGAGGCAATAATTTTAATCGCACTTACTTACACTTGTGAAATGGGGGTAGAAACTGATTCATGATGCACTGATCCATGTTCTGACAGTCTATAATGATCCTTCCTTTAACAAACTGATGAAGTCTTCTTTGAAAGCATATAGTTTTCAGAAGCACTTAGAACTGCTCAAGGCTGGGCTATAATGCTGATGTTTCATCTTTGATTAGACTGTCCATAATATCCATCTGCACAGCGTGACTTCATTCGACCAGTGTCTGTGTGTGTCTCTGTGTGTGTGTGTGTGTGTGTGTGTGTGTGTGTGACTTTTTTTTTCTGTTAGTGGGCGGGGCCGCAGGTTTCAAATCTCCCGGGTTTGCGCGCCCAACTACTTGTGTTTCGTAGCTGCGTCATCGCGAAACACCTAATGACTCGTTATCAAGACGACTCGTTTGAAGCACTATGAGTCGACTCTTTTATAGATGAATCAATAGTTTTAAACACTGTACACTTACAGATTTAAGCCTTAGCTGGATATTTCACTTTACTTAGAGCTATGTTACACACTACAGGGAAGGGCATTTTCAAAAACCCATAATATGGGCTCTTTAAGGATTGCTTTTTGTCAGAACAAGCTGTTTTCTGGCTTGTGATTGAAGCTAAGCCTTAAAGGGATAGTTCACCCTCTCAAAAAAAGAAATTGCTCACTATTTACTCGTCCTCAGGTGGCTTTGACTTTTATTTTCTTCTGTTGAACTCAAAAAGAAGATATTTTGAGGAATGTTTCGGAAGCCAGGAGTTATTGATATTAAAAGTAAAAAGATATCATGGAAGCCAAAGATTGCCGGAATTTAACATTTTTCAAAACATCTTCTTTTGGGTTCAACAGGAGAAAGACACTCAAGCAGGTTTGGAATATGTGGAGGATGAGTAAATGATGACAGAGTTTTCATTTTGGGGGAGAATTATCGTAGCCACAAATAAAAATGGACTCACAAATTACTCCATCATGTGGTTTTAGGCCTTTATGAGTTTCTTTTTTTTCTGCCA
>NC_079442.1:4780892-4940892 GCF_903798145.1 Danio aesculapii | reverse complement strand
GGCTAAATTGTCCGTAGTGTATGTGCGTGAGGTTGCAGCTGGAAGGGCATCCCCTGCTTAATGTCACGATTACCATCAATCGTAACTCCCTAGATCGCTGGTATCATATATGGACTACAAATCTGCCATTTCTGGACTACATTTTCATACATGCACTTCGCTCACATGCTTCCTCATTCTGACTGATTACACTCGCACCACCTGAGGATTGTCAAAGACACACTCACTCATTCCCATTGCCGAGTCTTGTTTACTGTTAGCGACACCACAACACGTTATCCTAGTCTTGTTTTTCCGTGTGTTTATTCTCGCCTACTTGATCTGTTTCTCCCTGTCTGCCGCCTGCCTTCCGACCTCTCGTTGGTTATTCCGACCACGATTCTGGATTGTCTTTATACATCTGTTTGCACCCGTGTTGACCATTGCTTCCCTGACTACCCAATAAACCTGCACGTGAATCCGAACCTCCCCGTGTTACACTTAAAACATATGCTGGGTGAGTTGGCGGTTCATTCCACTGTGGTGACCCCAGATTAATAAAGTGACTAAGCTGAAAAGAAAATGATCTTTTTTTAGCAATTTCTTGCTAATGTCAACTTTGGCATTAGAATTTTTTTTTTACCAAAACAACGTATGTTTGCATTTTATAGTGCTGTAAAATGCTCAAAAATGTCTCTGTCAACGTTTTCAAACTATTTTATTGGATTTATTAAGTCACACAAATGCCGATTTCACATCTTAACAGACAGATGTCACATCCATAATGAAGCTTTTTCCTCATAAATGTAAAAATGCTCTACATAAAGACAGCTCCTTTCATTTTGATAAGTATAATTTCTTTTGGGTTCTGCAGTTTAATTTCTACATAGTATGTACTATACTTACATACTTTTTTGGTCACGTCCATAACGCATGTTTATTTTCCTCAATTAATATATAAAACACACTTACAGGTGGATATTTTTCTGGAGAGTTTTTCAGATTTATAGCTTTTTTGGAACTATAAACAGATCTTTTAAATATTTTATTAACATTTATATCCTCTGTGAATTTATGTTTCAAGAACTCACTACAACCCGGCAGGCACAGGACGTCAACATGACGTCAGATTGATGTTGAAACCCAACATAGTGGGGATCGGGTTGACGTCAGTGTCCAACGCTCAACCTAAAATCAACCAAATATCAACATCTAATGAAGTTACAGCTTGACGTTGTGTGAACGTTACCAGTATGACGTCTATCAGAAGTTGGATTTTGGTTGCCATACCTGACGAATAAATGTCAGTATTTGACATCAATATGACTAGTTTAAGATGTTGGTTCGACGTTGGATTTTGGACACTTTCTAACACAACCTAAAATCAACCAAATATCAACATCTAATGAAGTTACAACTTGACGTTGTGTGAATGTTACCAGTATGGCGTCTATCAGACGTTGGATTTTGGTTGCCATACCTGACGAATAAATGTCAGTATTTGACGTCAATATGACTGGTTTAAGATGTTGGCTCGACATTGGATTTTGGTCACTATCCAACACAACCTAAAATCAACCAAATATCAACGTCTAATGAAGTTACAGCTTGACGTTGTGTGAATGTTACCAGTATGACGTCTATCAGACGTTGGATTTTGGTTGCCATACCTGACGAATAAATGTCAGTATTTGACGTCAATATGACTAGTTTAAGATGTTGGCTCGACATTGGATTTTGGTCACTATCCAACACAACCTAAAATCAACCAAATATCAACGTCTAATGAAGTTACAGCTTGACGTGTGAACGTTACCAGTATGACGTCTATCAGACATTGGATTTTGGTTGCCATACCTGACGAATAAATGTCAGTATTTGACGTCACTATGACTAGTTTAAGATGTTGGCTCGACGTTGGATTTTGGTTACTTTCCAACACAACCTAAAATCAACCAAATAACATAATTTCACGTCATTACTGGACATCAAATTAACCCTGTCCTTAGACGCTGACCACCTAAATCGAATCTAATCGTTATGAATGCAAAAATGTCAGTAAAATTAATTTTGTTCTACAGAAAGACAGCTCTATCCGTAACCCGGTTAACAGTATGTTTCCTTAATATATACGACGTTGTTTACCCATTAGTTATGTACATTAGAGATTTATGTTGATAAACCATGTTTATTTCATGACTTTAATTTTATGCGTGTTACCATACTGGTGTTATTAGCAGTGTGAATGACACTGAGCATCTTCTATATACCCATACACTTTGGGAGTTGTTTGTGATGAGCATTGGTTCATTATGTAACTTTCTCATCACCACCTGCATACGGCTGTGCTAACGTGCTAACGTGTCTATCTGTGTAACAAAAGATGTGTAGATGTTGGTAATTCAAAATACAGACATATTACATCTATAAATTAATGAAATACGGTAGTTTACTGTAAAATGAGAAATAGCTTTTACGGTCTGTACAGTGTTTTTAGCGGTATAAAACTGGCAACCACAGCTGCCACTTTTTTTTCATGTAAATTTTACGGATTTTTTTCTATAGTGTGTGTAAATATGCTAGATAAGTTGACGGTTCATTCCTCTGTGGCGACCTCAGATTAATAAAGGGACTAAGCCGAAAAGAAAATGAATGAATGAATGAGTGTTCTATACTTGCACACTTTTTTGGTCACGTCCATAACATGTTTAGATTGAAGACGGCACCAAACAGTCAAAAACGCAAAGCTGACAAAAATAAAACCCGGTTGAATGGAGCATAGACTAACCTACATATTATTTATACACAAGACGGCGCTTAAAACTGCGGTGTGACAGACGAGCAGATACATATAAATGTGATTGTAAGTTTATGGATATAAACGTATTCACTGATGGTCAAAATGTTCCCGGAGGAGTCTGTGTTATTCAGCAGTTGTTATCTTGGAATAACATACCTTGGAATGTTATAATTAACCAATAAGAAGCGAGTATTCCAGACAGCCGTGTAATAAATAGTTTTATTACACACCTTCTATCAGAATCAAGAATTTCAACAGATAAACCCATTTAATAAACAAGACTTTCAAGGCTGAAATGAAAAAAAGTTTTATAACATGTCAAGGAAAAAACGTTAGTACAAATTGACCAGAGCTTGTAGCAGTGGCTCAGTCATTTGTTTAAACCGCTATCAGTGTCAGAATCAGCGCTGCATGATGTCATAATGGCTGCAAAATAGGTGTTGACGGCCTGTAAGTATTGTTCATTATTTTAGCAGACACTTTTGCCGGTAACAAGACGCTTGGGTTTTCTGGTAAACGTTTTAAGCTGTCGTGTGCCATCAGAGGGTCATCGCAACATGGCTGACCTCCAGTTTTCAGATATCACTGAGGCTAATGCACCTTCAGCACATGGCACTGGTCGTCTCATTCTCTCCACACTCTCCATCTTTCACATGCCAACAAAGGACAGCTCGCAGTCTAAACAGACAAGGTTAAGTTAGGGATAATGTACATCCAGGTTATTATTCTCGCAGAATAATGCCTGACATTTTTATTTATTTATTTATTTTAATATTTATTCATTCATTCATTCATTTTCTTTTTGGCTTAGTCCCTTTATATATCTGGGGTCGCCACAGCGGAATGAACCGCCGATTTGTCAAGCATATGTTTTACGCAGCGGATGCCCTTCCAGCTGCAACCCATCACTGGGAAACATCCATACACACTCACTCACACTCAAACACTATGGACAATTTAGCCTACCCAATTCACCTGTGGGGGAAACTGGAGCACCCGGAGGAAACTCACGCAAACGCAGGGAGAACATTCAAACTCCACACAGAAACGCCAACTGACCCAGCCGAGGCTTGAACCAGTGACCTTCTTGCTGTGAGGCGAAAGCACTACCTACTGCACCACTGCGTCGCCATTGTTATTTATTTTTAATTAATAATTTTGAATTTATTTATTAATTTATTATTAATTTAATATTATTTATTAATTTATTTTATGTTAATTTATAATTTTTAGAATTTTATATATATATATATATATATATATTGTTGCTTCTCGCAGAGTAAAGCTCGACATTATTTATTTATTTATTTATTTTATTATTATTTTTATTTTATTATTATTTTTTATGATTTATTTATTTATTTACTTTTATTTTATTTTTATTCCTTCTTTTTAAATTTATTTTTATTTGTTTTTATTTTATTTTTATTTCTTCTTTTTTTGTTTTTTTTCATTTGTTTTTATTTTATTTTTATTTCTTCTTTTTTTATTTTTACTTCTTTTATTATTTTTTATTATATATATATATGTGACTACAGCCCGACACGAAGCAGAGCACTTTTGCATAAACCTTCCTGGATGTACTTATTAAAGCTTATTAAACAACTACTTGCCACAAAACATAAATATTAGACACAAAACATTGTTCTGAGCATAAGAGCTGTAATTTCTTAAATTAAACGCAAAGCTTACAAAAACAAAAACAGCAGATGGAGTATACATTAACCTGCGAATTATTCAGTCACAAGATGGCGCCAAACAGTCAAATACACAAAGTTGACAGAAACAAAAAGAGCTGAATAAAGCATACACTAACCTACGTATTATTCTCTGTTATTTAGCAGTTGCTATCTTGGAAAGACATACCTTGGAATAGCGCAGCGGTTTTGCCCGGCTCCTCCTCCTCTGTGATTGGACGCTGAAGGGCACTGCGTTTTTTTTAAATTGCAATGTCTGAAAAAAACGCTCAGAGTTGACTCTACACTTAGTGCCTTGCTACACTGGTTGCGCTCAAAAAAACGCACCGCTACCATAGACAACAACAGAAAACAAATGAATTGTGTGGATCCCGGCATTTATTACAGTGTATTAATTGTGAGATTTTCATTGTCTAAAACAACATTGGGTCTTACCTGCGTATATCATATGGTCAAAAACACAAGAAACATCTTGATTTGTACTCCAAGAACAAAAGGGTGGATAAATGACAGCAGAACTATTTAATGAGCAATGCTTATTGTCTTGTATATCCAATCCTTAAACTCATTTTCATTTGCTTCAAAGTAAACATGGCATCTGATACCTGAGGTAAACAGAGACAGGAGATTGTTTAATGAGAATATTTGTCTTAGAAGGATTTCTGTTATGTACAAATCCTGCTCGGGTTACAGTTGTGCAACTTACAGTAAGTTATAAAGAAGGCGGTTTTCCAAAATCAACATTCCTATCACCTAATCATGTGCACTGATTTATGGACAGGGTAAGATTCATGACACAATAATAAAGATAGCTGAACTTAGGAACACTCCACTTATTTTTTGGAAAATGTTCATTTTATAACTCCCCCAGTGTAAAACAGTTGAGTTTCACCATTCTTTGAATCCATTAAGCCAATCTCCAGGTCTGAAGGAAGCACTTTTAGCTTAGCTTAGCATAAATCATTGAATCGGATTAGAGTCAACCATTAGCATCTCTCTTAAAAATGACCTTTTTCCTATTTAAACCTCGACTCTTCTGTAGTTACATTTTGTACTTTGTACCGACAGCAAAATAAAATATATATTTAATGATTTCTACCTTATTTTTTAAATAATTTAATGGTAAAATCTATTTTTTAATGGTAAATTATAATTTTTTGTCCATGTAAGTAATTTGACAGTGCCTCGTTTAACATATTCTAACATTTCCTAACACTTTCCATACAAAACAGTTGTATGAATTTAGCCTAAATCAAAATTATTGTTAATAAAAAGCATTCTTTAAATCTCTACATCAGCTAAAATGCTTTTTACTTTAAGTTATCTCTCCAGTATCTCACAATAGATGCTTTGATGAACATTCCAGTCCTCATGAAAGCGGAACAACTGGACTCCCGATGGTGTTTCTGGCTTTCCTTGGCACATGAAGATGCTTAAATGCCCACTATTCATTTCTGTTCGCTGCATGGTTCCTTGTGTTTTATTCCGGTTACAACAGAACACTGATTGAGTATCAAAACTGGCTGAACACTGCGTGATTCTGAGGTTTTTGGCTAGTGTTTATTAGTCTTAGCAGGTTATTAGTTACTGCATGTTCTTCCTTTGCTCTAATGACGGCAGAATGTGAGAAAGTCCACGCGTTTGTGTTAAAACCTGACGAATACGATCAGCATGATTTGAGATTTTGCCAAAGAGCATCTTGTGCTTTGGTTGAATCACCGTCTGCGCAGTCACATCATGTCTCAGATTTACTAAATCATTGATCAAGAAAGATTCATTTTGTGTCTGAAGGTTTTAAATCACTGTTCTCAATGCCAAACCTTTCTGTTTATTAGCTTGTGGTGAAAAAAGCAGGTCCAACATTTCAGTGTGGTCTCTTGAAGCCCACTGTACATACAAACATCCTGTAAGACAGGAAAACCCCTGCTGTTTTTGCTTCATGTATTACATTTTTCCTTTCTGATTCTGCCAAAACGCTTGACTTCAAACTGGAGCCGTGTCAGTCTTTTTTAAAAATGAGCTTGCTGTCCCGGAGAGACCTTGCTCTGATGTTTCAGCTGAACATTTTATGCTTATATTGATCATTTTTAATGTTTAATTTGAAACATGGAGCCAAGGGATTGTTTATTGTGGAAAAGAGTAATCTCTCTTTGAGAAAGATCAATATAAAAGGCAATGGGAGCAACAGAAAATGTTGATTACAATGAAAAAAACGCATTATAATGAAAGTAATCTGGATTATGGAATCAGATTACTCAAATCAAGGATTTGTAATTAGAGTAAACTACTTTTAAAAATACCTGCAATCAGACTACACTGAAAAAAATTATTCAAAGATGATTCCTTGCATTTACTCAATTGTTTTACGTTAAGTGGTTGTAAACAATTTATTTGGGCTGAATTTAAAGTTGAACATTGCTCAAAACTTTTTTCAGTGTAGTTACTTTTGTGGATCACCCATGATTATATATATTATTTACACAATGACAGTGAGTTGTTCAAAATCCATTGATTCTCCTATTTTTTAATCTTTTTTATTTAATGTTTATATTTCTTTATGTACATGTTTGTAATTTTCTTTCACATTTCGAACACAGTTATTTTGCTGTGAATTTATGTCTTTTAGTATTGTTTTGTAATGTATTTGTAAAGTATCAATAGTTATAAAGAATTACATTGTTTCTTTTTTCTTTGTAACTGTCAACATATATGAGCTTCAATATATGTGATATCCAATAAAGTTGTAATGTAATCTAAAAGTAGTCCGGTTATGTTATCATAAATATGTAATCTAGGAGATTATATTGTATTCAGTAATTTAATCTATTAGATTACACATTTATGGTAATTTAATCTGACTACTTTTGGGTACTAAAGTAACTAAATGTAGAGGATTAACACTTTTTTTAACCCCAGAAGTAATTACAAAACTAAGATAAGTGTAATCCAAAAGTAGTCAGATTACATTACCATAAGCGTGTAATCTAATGATTGTATTAAATAATATAATGTATTAGATTAAACATATATGGAAACGTAATCCGACTACTTATGGATTGCTACTTTTGGATCGTCTTCAGGTTAACACAAAATTAACTTTTTGTGTTATCTCTTTACATTTAGATTACAAAGGTAATCTAAATGTAATCCAAAAGTAGTCAGATTAAGTTGTAATCTAAGAGTTTATATTGCATTCAGTAAAATAATTTCTTAGATTACACATTTTAAGTATTGTTATCTGACTTCTTTTGGATTACATTTAGATTACATTTGTAATTTAAATGTACAGGGTTTACATGTGTTAAAACACTGTTGACAAAAAGTAGTACGATTATGTTACCATAAACGTGATCTAAGACAGTGTTTCCCAACCCTGTTCCTGAAGGCACACCAACAGTACACATTATCAACCTCTCCCTAATCAAACACACCTGAATCAACTTATCATAACATCAGCAGAGACTCCAACACCTGAAGTTAATGGGTCAGAAAAGGGAGACATCCAAAATGTGTACTGTTGGTGTGCCTCCAGGAACAGGGTTGGGAAACACTGATCTAAGAGATTATTTTGCTGAATCTTTGAGATTACACATTTATGGTAACGTAGTCAGACTACTTTTGGATTGCAATTAGCTTACTTTTGTAATAACCTTTCGGGTTAACACAAAACTTATTTTTTGTGTTAACCCTCTACATTTAGATTATAAAAATAATCTAAATATAACCCAAAAGTAGTCAGATTACATTACAAGAGGTTTGCTTCAGTTCTGTAATATAATCTCTTAGATTATACATTTGTGATAATGTAATCTGGCTACTTTTGGATTGGAGTTAGATTACTTTTGTAATACCTCTTCAGGTTAACACAAAATTAACTTTTTGTGTTAACTCTTTACATTTAGATTACAAAAGTAATCGGAATTACAAAAGTAATCTAAATGTAATCCAAAAGTAGTCAGATTAAGTTGTAATCTAAGAGTTTAAATTGCACTCATTAATATAATTTCTTATATTCCACATTTATGGTAATTTAATCTGACAGTTTTTGGATTACATTATAATACTTTTTAAATCTAAACTTTTGTGTAAATCAACCCCAAGTTTGTGTTAACCCCAGAAGTAGTGAGATTACATTACCATAAACGTGTAATCTAAGAGATTGTTAAAATTCTGAAATATAATCTCTTAGATTACACATTTTAGGTATTGTTATCTGACTTCTTTTGGATTACATTTAGATTACATTTGTAATCTAAATGTACAGGGGTTACATGTGTTAAAACAGTGTAAAACAGTGTTGACAAAAAAGTGGTAAGATTATGTTACCATAAACGTAATCTAAGATATTATTTTGCTGAATATAATCATCTCTTAGATTACACATTTATGGTAACGTAATCAGACTACTTTTAGATTGCATTTAGCTTACTTTTGTAATAACCTTTCGGGTTAACACAAAACGTACTTTTTGTGTTAACCCTCTACATTTAGATTATAAAAATAATCTAAATATAACCCAAAAGTAGTCAGATTACGTTACCATAAATGTGTAATCTAAGAGGTTTGCTTTAATTCTCTAATATAATCTCTTAGATTACACATTTATGGTAATGTAATCGGACTACTTTTGGATTGCATTTAGATTACTTTTGTAATACCTCTACAGGTTAACACAAAATTTACTTTTTGTGTCAACTCTTTACAATTTAGATTACAAAAGTAATCAAAATGTAATCCAAAAGTAGTCAGATTAAGTTGTAATCTAAGAGTTTATATTGCATTCAGTAATATAATTTCTTAGATTCCACATTTATGGTAATTTAATCGGACTAGTTTTGGATTACATTATAAAACTTTTTAAATCTAAACTTTTGTGTAAATTAACCCCAAGTTTGTGTTAACCCCAAAAGTAGTGAGATTACATTACCATAAACGTGTAATCTAAGAGATTGTTAAAATTCTGAAATATAATCTCTTAGATTACACATTTTAGGTATTGTTATCTGACTTCTTTTGGATTACATTTAGAATACTTTTGTGATGTAAATGTACAGGGGTTACATGTATTAAAACAGTGTAAAATGGTGTTGACAAAAAGTAGTAAGATTATGTTACCATAAACGTAATCTAAGAGATTATTTTGCTGAATATAATCATCTCTTAGATTACACATTTATGGTAACATAATCGGACTATAATCCAAAAGTAGTCAGATTACGTTACCATAAATGTGTAATCTAAGAGATTTGCTTTAATTCTGTAATGTAATCTCTTAGATTACACATTTATGGTAATGTAATCGGACTACTTTTGGATTGCATTTAGATTACTTTTGTAATACCTCTTCAGGTTAACACAAAATTAACTTTTTGTGTCAACTCTTTACATTTAGATTACAAAAGTAATCAAAATGTAATCCAAAAGTAGTCAGATTAAGTTGTAATCTAAGAGTTTAAATTGCATTCAGTAAAATAATTTCTTAGATTCCACATTTATGGTAATTTAATCTGACAGTTTTTGGATTACATTATAAAACTTTTTAAATCTAAACTTTTCTAACGTTTGTGTAAGTAAACCCCAAGTTTGTGTTAACCCCAGAAGTAGTGAGATTACATTACCATAAACGTGTAATCTAAGAGATTTTTTAAATTCTAAAATGTAATCTTTTAGATTACACATTTATGGTAACGTAATCTGACTACTTTTGGATTACATTTAGCTTACTTTTGTAATAACCTTTCGGGTTAACACAAAACTTACTTTTTGTGTTAACCCTCTACATTTAGATTACAAAAATAATCGAAATATAATCCAAAAGTAGTCAGATTACGTTACCATAAATGTGTAATCTAAGAGATTTGCTTTAATTCTGTAATAAAATCTCTTAGATTACACATTTATGGTAATGTAACCTGGCAGTTAGATTACTTTTGTAATAACTTTTCGGGTCAACACAGAAAGTACTAAATTGTATAAAAGTAATCTACGTGTATTCCACAAGTAGTCAGATTATGTTACCATAAATGCGTAAATCTCACACATTTACAATTCATTAGTAGTCTGCCCAGATTTGACAGGAAGGATATGTTTAGTATGAAATATTGTGTTTGTAAAAACAGATCTCTGTCTTGAACGCAGGTCCGTCCTCTGTGATCAGCAATGACGATGACTCTGCCAGTCCTCTTCATCACGTGTCCAACGGCTCCAACACTCCCTCGTCCTCCGACATGAACGCAGACGCTGTGATCATCGGCATGACCAAGATTCCTGTGATCGAGAACCCGCAGTATTTCCGCAGCACCAGCAGTCTGCTCAAGTCTGATACCTGTGAGTGGCTCTGTCTACATCTGCCATTACAAGATGTCATGTTTTAGAAAATAAGACATTTATTATTTACAGTTGAAGACTAAATTGTTAGCCCAAAATTGTATTTGTTTTTTAAAGATTTCCCATTTGGTGTTTAGCAGCGATTTTTAACATATTTTTAAACATAATATTAATAATAATTCATTTAAGCAAATTCTAATATCTAATTTCTAATAACAAATTAGAAAAAAAAAAATTCTTAAGGATGCTAATAATTTTTTTTTTTTAAAGATTTATTTTTGGCTTATTTTTGCCTTTATTAGATAGGACAGTAATTAGACAGGAAGCGAAGTTGGAGAGAGAGAGAGAGAGGGGAGGGGGGGGGGGGGGGGGGGGGGGGGGAGTTTAGGGTAGGGAAATGTCCTCAAGCCGGGATTCAAACTCGGGACGCCCTGATGTGCTACTGCACAATATGTCGACACGCTAACCACTAGGCTATTGCGCCGACGGGGATGCTAATAATTTTAACAAGATAGCTAATAAGCCTTGCTTCAGAAGAAAAATATAATAGGAAATACTATGAAAAATGTAATTACTCTGTTAAACATCACTTGGGAAATATATCTACAAAATAAATACACATATATACCCAGTTGAAGTCAGCATTATTAGCCCCCCTGTTTATTTTTTTCCCCAATTTCTGTTTATTGGAGAGAAGATTTTTTTCCAACACATTTCTGAACATAGTTTTAATAACTCGTTTCTAAAAACGCATTAATTTTATCTTTGCCACGATGACAGTAAATAATATTTGACTAGATATTTTCCTTAATGGGGCTAATAATTTTGACCTTAAAATGGTTCATAAAAAATTAAAAACTGCTTTTATTCTAGCCGAAATAAAACTAATAAGAGTTTCTCCAGAAGAAAAAATATTATCAGACATACTGTGAAAGTTTCCTTGCTCTGTTAAACATAATTTGGGAAATATTTAAAAAAGAGAAAAAATTCAAAGGGGGCAAATAATTCTGACTTCAACTCATATATATATTCAACTTATATATATACATATATATATATATATATATATATATATATATGCAATTTCACTGGAAGGCTAATAATTTTGTTTATAACTGTATACTGACCTTACTTCCACTATACACTACAAGTCAAGAATTTGGAATATTTATTTAATATTTTTTGCATTTGTTACAGCAAAAATACAATGAAAGAAATAATAAAATAATGTTCAATATTTTTGGAATTTAGAAAACAATGTCAAATGTAATTTACTGGCATCTTTAAAGTCACATGATCCTTTAGAAAGCATTCTATCAAACATTGCTCAGGAACCATTTCTTATTATTATCAATGCTTTCGTTATTTTTGATATGCTATCTTTTATAGGTTTGCTGTAAAATCAAATGGTCATCTTATCACAAAGATTCATAAGATATATGACTCTTCAGCATTGGTGGGCAAAAGAAATTCAAACTTTCACTGTAAAAAGTAATTAATAAATTGACTTTTTAAAGAAATGAGTAAAACCATTATAGCTTAAAACAGTAAAAAATATGTTCAAAATTACACACATAATTCATTTACTATGTCTATGTACTCAATTTTAAAGTAAAGTTAACTAATTGTATTTTACAATTGTGGCCTGTCTTTATATTTTATTACCAGTTTATTTTTATTTTTATTTATTAATTACTGTTTATATACAATTTGTAGAGGAATGCTGCAAAAGTAAAATTATATTATATCATATTATTATATTATATTATATTATATTATATTATATTATATTATATTATATTATATTATATTATATCATATTATTATATTATATTATATTATATTATATTATATTATATTATATTATATTATATTATATTATATTATTATATTATATTATATTATATTATATTATATTATATTATATTATATTAAATTATATTATTATATTATATTATATTATATTATATTATATTATATTATATTAAATTATATTATTATATTATATTATATTATATTATATTATATTATATTATATTATATTATTATATTATATTATTATATTATATTTTCGCATCACCAAATTAACATTGACTGTTTGCACAGAATTGTAATCATTTTCTTCTAGCAAAACATATTTACTAATTAATTTCTTTTAATTGTGTCTAAAATACGCCCTTCTGCGTACACAAACACCCAGTACATCATCTTCATCTTTCTTAACCCTCTGTGTTTTTTCTTTCTTTCGTTACAGTATGTCCTTTCCACCGCACTCTGGTTACTTTTAATATAGGCTTATGGTGTACAGTGAGTTACTGTAGATCGATGCGGCCTCATCATCCAGCTCTCGCTAATGTAATCGGCTGACTGGCTAGTTTTTCTTCAAAAGCATTTCTTAATCACATTAAGGATAAATCTCTGCGAGCGCAGTGTCTGTTCAGAATCTCCTCTCTTTATCTGTCTCTCCTCCAGAACACTAAACGCCTGATTAATCCGCTCTTATCTGCACACTGTCTTCACTCTCTAAAGGGATGCCTGTGACCAAAAACATCTCCACTGTATCTCAAACCATCTCTAGTACACCTTTTATTAAATTATGTGCAATGTCCGGAATTACACATGTGGCTTATTTTTGTAACCGAGGCTTTTGGATCCTAAATACACAGACTTTTGAATGTTTATAGAGCAGGGACAAGAAAAAATAGGGATATTCGTTTGAATGTTTCACATATGCTTCTGTCCATACTGTAAGAGTCAATGGGGTACAAATATTACAAGAACATGAGGGGGCATAAATACAGTTGAAGTCAAAATGATTAGCTCTCCTTTTTCAAATATTTCACAAATGATGTTTAATAGAGCAAGGAATTTTTCACAGTATTTCCTATAATATTTTTTCTTCTGGAGAAAGTCTCAATTGTTTTATTTCAGCTAGAATGAAAACTGTTTTAAATTTTTTTAAAATAATTTTGTGGTCAATATTATTAGCCTCCTTAGGCAATATTTGTTTTGGATAGTCTAACCCCAAACTTTATTACAAAAGTAATCTAAATGAAAAACAAAAGTAGTCAGATTACATTAGTATAAAGGTGTGATCTCTAAGAGATTATATTACTAACTACAAATTTTTTGTATTTTCTATACTATTTTTTCCTCTGGAAAATAATTTTATAGTCAATATTATTAGCCTCCTTAGGCAATATTTGTTTTGGATTGTCTAACCCCAAACATTATTACAAAAGTAATCTAAATGAAAAACAAAAGTAGTCAGATTACGTTAGTATAAACGTGTAATCTAAGATATTATATTGCTAAATACAATCGTCTCTTAGATTACACATTTATGGTAATGTAATCTGACTACTTTTGGATTACATTTAGATTTATTATAGAAGGTTAACACAAAAGTAATTATGTTTTAACCCAAAAGTGACTACATTTAGATTACTTTTGTATTCTAAATGTAGAGGGTCAACACAAAATTCAATCCAAAAGTAGTCAGATTACATAACCATAAATGTGTAATCTAAGAGATTATTTTATTCAGTAATTTAATAATAATTTTGTAATCTAAATGTAGTCTTGGATTTTTGGATTACATTTAGATTACGTTTGTAATCTAAAAGTAGAGGGTTGACACAAAAAGTACAATTTGTGTTAACCCCAAACGCTGTAACAAGAGTAATCTAAATGTAATCCAAAAGTAGTTAGATTACATTACCATAAATGTGTAATCTAAGAGATTATTTTATTTAGTAATTTAAAAATAATTTTGTAATCTAAATGTAGTCTTGGATTTTTGGATTACATTTAGATTACGTTTGTAATCTAAATGTAGAGGGTTGACACAAAAAGTACAATTTGTGTTAACCCCAAACGTTATTGCAAGAGTAATCTAAATGTAATCCAAAAGTAGTCAGATTACATTACCATAAATGTGTGATCTCTTAAGAGATTATATTACTAACTGCAAATTTTTGGTATTTTCTATACAATTTTTTCCTCTGGAAAATAATTTTAAGGTCAATATTATTAGCCTCCTTAGGCAATATTTGTTTTGGATTGTCTAACCCCAAACATTATTACAAAAGTAATCTAAATGAAAAACAAAAGTAGTCAGATTACGTTAGTATAAACGTGTAATCTAAGATATTATATTGCTAAATACAATCATCTCTTAGAGTACACATTTATGGTAATGTAATCTAACTACTTTTGGATTACATTTAGATTTATTATAGAAGGTTAACACAAAAGTAATTATGTTTTAACCCAAAAGTTATTACATTTATAATACTTTTGTATTCTAAACGTAGAGGGTTAACACAAAATTCAAAAGTTGTCAGATTGCATAAGCATAAATGTGTAATCTAAGAGATTATTTTATTCAGTAATTTAATAATAATTTTGTAATCTAAATGTAGTCTTGGATTTTTGGATTACATTTAGATTACGTTTGTAATCTAAATGTAGAGGGTTGACACAAAAAGTACAATTTGTGTTAACCCCAAACACTATTACAAGAGTAATCTAAATGTAATCCAAAAGTAGTCAGATTACATTACCATAAATGTGTGATCTCTAAGAGATTATATTACTAACTACAAATGTTTTGTATTTCCTATAATATTTGTTTCCTCTGGAGTAAGTCAAGTTTTTTAAAAACATTTTAAGGTCAATATTATTAGCCCCCTTAAGCAATATTTTTTCAATTGTTTACAGAACAAACCACTGTTATATAGTAATTTTCCTAATTACCCTAACTTGCCTAATTAACCTAGATAAGCCTTTAAATGTCACTTTAAGCTGAATACTAGTGTCTTGAAAGTATATTTACTCAAATATTATATACTGTCATCATGGCAAAGATAAAAGAAATGAGTTTAGAAATGTGTTGAAAAAATCTTCTTTCCATTTTATATAAATAAAAATATATTATACATAAATATATATTGTTTTGAACACAATACCACCATTTTCAGTGAATGTCCCAAATTTAACAATATGAATTTTAGAAAAGTACACAAAAGTAAAGTGTGTTTGTGTGCTTTCTTTCCGCAGTTGTTCAGCATATTAAAAGGCACAACATTGTGCTGAAGAGGGAACTTGGAGAAGGAGCGTTTGGGAAAGTGTTCCTGGCTGAATGCTACAATCTGTCTTCAGACCAGGAGAAGATCTTAGTGGCTGTCAAGGTTGGCTGTTTAAGTCAGTGTTTCCCAACCCTGTTCCTGGAGCCCAACAGTACATGTTTTGGATGTCTCCCAGCAGGCACAAAATGTCATAGACGTTAATATTAGGTTAGATTTAAGTTTTGATGTTGGGTGACCAAAATTCAATGACTAGCCAGAGTCTGAGGACAACGTTATTTTGATTTCCAATAGCATTGTCAAATGATGTTGATATTTGGTTGATTTTAGGTTGTGGTGGTAAGTGATCAAAATCCAATGTTGAGCCAACATCTTGAACCAACGCCATATTGACATCAAATACTAATATTTATTTGTCAGGTATGGCAACCAAAATCCAACATCTGATAGACGTCATAGTGGTAACGTCCACAAGCTGTCACATCATTAAACGTTGATATTTGGTTGTTTTTAGGTTGTGTTGGAAAGTGACCCAAATCCTCAAACATCTGTCCGACGTTGGGTTCTGACGTCAACCTGAATTTAATTTTCACCCAAAATCCAATGTCCCCACGGCGTTGGAGTACAACGTCAATCTGACATCATGTTGATGTCCTGTGCCTGCTGAGCTCCCTTATCTGAACCATTCATTTCAGGTTTTGGAGTCTCTTCCAATGTCCTAATCAGTTGATTCAGGTGTGCTTGATTAGGCGGAGGTTGAAAATGTGTACAGTTGGTGTGCTTTAAGGAACATGGTTGATAAACGATGGTTTAAGTTACTGTTGACATGAGCACACCGAATCGACATATACGTAATGCGTTTGTGTTTTATTCTTGCAGACTTTGAAAGAGGCTAGTGAGAACGCCAGGAAGGACTTCCACCGCGAGGCCGAGTTGTTGACCAATCTGCAGCACGAGCACATTGTCACGTTCTACGGTGTTTGCGTGGAGAGCGATCCTCTCATTATGGTGTTTGAGTACATGATGCACGGCGACCTCAACAAGTTCCTCAGGTATTGCTGTCTGGATGTATCTTATTGGAATAAAAAAGTGTGTAGTCACATTTGGTAACACTTTACAATATGGTTGCATGATTTAATGTTAGTTAATGTATTTGCTAACATGATCTACTACAATACTAACTAGTTCAGTGCGTTAACTAATGGTAACAAGCATTAATTTGTATTTTAATAATGCATTAGTAAATGTTGAACTATGAGTAATAAATGCTGTACAATTATTGTTCATAATTCGTTTATGTTAGTAAATGCGTTAAGGAAATCTTACTGTAAAGTGGAACCCCACATTTTTTGTTCAATTGCTTTGTCCTTGTTCAGTTTGTCAAAACTTTAATTAAAGGGGGTGTTCAAAAGATTGTTTTGAAACTTTTATAATCATGACATGACATTATGAATATGAATGTGATTTTATACATGCAATAATTAACCAAGTGTTACTGTAGGTTTGTCTATATTTAATCCAGAGTTGTGTTAACCAGCAATAACCAGCAATTTGAAGAGTGTGACTTTAACGTATATTAAATTGAATGCAATATCACTATGCATGCTTATGACGACCGTCATTAATCGTCATTCGCTCAGTTATATAATATTAAAGGCAATGGTGACATTGTTTGAGATGTCTTTGTTATGACAACTTGACATAAACAAATACATCATAACCTGTCTTTGTCAACTTGACATAACCAAGACTGCACAACTTGTCATAAATCTGTCATAAACATGAATGTCATGAGGCCAGGGCTGTTGCTAGACATTAAGCTCTGGGGCACAGCTCGCCCTCAAAAATAAATAAATAAATAATATATATATATATATATATATATATATATATATATATATATATATATATATATATATATATATATATATATATATATATATATATATATATATATAGTGGCAATCAGAATTATTTAACCCCCTGAATTAGTAGCCCCCGTTTATTTTTTCCTCAATTTCTGTTTAGCGGAGAAAAGATTTTTTCAACACATTTCTAAACTTAATAATTTTAATAACTCATCTCTAATAACTGATTTATTTTATCTTTGTCATGATGACAGTAAATAATATTTTATTAGATATTTTTCAAGACACTTCTATACAGCTTAAAGTGACATTAAAAGGCTTAACAGGGTAATTAGGCAAGTTATTGTATATGATAGTTTGTTCTGTAGCTTAAAGGGGCTAATAATATTGACCTTAAACTTTTTTTAATTAAAAACTGCTTTTATTCTAGCGGAAATAAAACAAATAAGATTTTCTCAAGAAGAAAAAATATTATCAGACATACTGTAAAAATGTCCTTGCTCTGTTAAACATCATTTGGGAAATATTTCAAGAAGAGTTCATTGATCTGTCTCTACCCAATACAACTATCGATTGGGAAACTGTATGGAATAATACATTCCACGCTTCCACAAACCCTAATCACCAGTTTATTCATTTTAAAACTATTCACAGGGCATATTTAACCACACGTATACGACATATCATAGGTTTATCTCCAAATCCATAGTGTATTAATCCTGTATTGTTACTATTGAACGATAACTCTCAATTTCCCTTAGATGCAAAGGTCCGTAAATTTTGGTTAGCTGCTTCAACTGCTACAAAGAAAATGTTGGTACAAAGGTGGAAACCTCCTCATGTCCTCTCAGTTAAACACTGGTTACATTCACTATTGGAAATACTGTATCTGGAACTGTCATCAGCACAGATCAACCATGCCAAAGTGGACATTCTTACGACATGGAAAATCTATATATGCAACGTCAAAGAAATCTTGGACACTTAACCCTCATCTGATGCTACGGATGTCAACTTAATGTAAAGTATCTAACAGCTTGGTCTAAACTATAGTTATTCTGTGTTTCCTGATGTGCGTATAATGGGGTGTGGGGATGGGGAATTATATGGGGTAATATCTGTTAAAAATATTTTTCTATCTGATTGTAAAAATTGTATATTGTCACTATCAAAATAAAAAACTAAATTACAAAAAAAGAAGAGTTAATAATTCTGACTTCAACTATATATATATATATATATATATATATATATATATATATATATATATATATATATATATATATATATATATATATATATATATATTAATCCTAAATGTAACTGAAAAACAATCTAAAGACACAACTGGAGTGATGCTAAGCTATTAAAAAAATAATTTGCATGAATATTAATTTTATTTGAATGAAATTCTATCGAATACAAAAAGATGTTTTATAGAATATCAGTTGTGTGTTGTCTTTACACCCGACTCATTGCCGAGAATTAGATTTATTAAGTCTTACCTCGCTGGCTCATCATCCCCTTTTTTGCTTCATGCAAAAAATCTATCAGGAGCCATGCTTAGTCTAAATAAGATCACCATCATATTATTTAAACTTTGTTTTGTCGACTTGCAAACTCACTGCGTGCCGACACCTCCGCATAAGCGACGCGTGAGCAGCGTCTATCTTTTCGGCGTGCTTATTTAAAACCAGGACTTACACCAGGAGCAGGAGTAATGCGTGAGGTACACAAGTATGTTTATTTTCTGTGCACATGCTCAGTTTGCTTTTTGATGAAACTACATTGCAGTCACCAGCGTTGATTCGGTTGCACATAAAGAATAATGTCTTTATTCTGGGGTTACCACTCTTAGTAAATTCACTTGTATATAAAGTAAGTCGTATCTCAAAAGAATTTACTGGGGCACTGGCGATTTTTACTGAGGCATGTGCGATTAATTTTATAACAGTCTCATTAATACTGTTCATGACCTCAGCTACAGTCGTACAAATTAAAATAGTCATCAAAATATCATTAAATATCAATGATGCTGCTATAAAATAATATTAGAGTAATGACTCTTTTTAACGAGCAGTTTTAATGACAAATTAAGTTAGTTGCACTGAAAAAAAGTGATCAGTGATCAGAAAAGTGACAGTCATGTTTATGACAGATTTATGACAAGTTATGTTGACTTGACAATGTCAAGCTTTCATAAAAAGACATCTCAAACAATGCCATCTTTGCTTTTAAAATGACATAGCATTTTAAAGGTGTCATGAGAGTCTTATGAACACCCTTTCAAGTAAACCTTCAGCTTTTCATGTATTCAATCAGAAAATGAGGCGTTCAAAGCATTTCTGCTGTTTTTAAAAAACAATAACACAAACTCATTCATTTAGAAACCAGATTGCTGAGGACAAATGATATCCTGTTATATGCTGATTATACACAGGTTAACCTTTTGAGCAATGTTATCAGGCAATTTTGGTTGCTTTTCTATTCAGAATGGGCAATAATATTGTTTCTGTAACCCATTGCTCCAATTAGTTCCCATGTGTCTCACCTAGTTTGCCTAGCAACATTTCCCTGTGTATCAACAGCATTAGTTTGCACCTGTGAGTGTAAAATGCATATTTGTGAAGCGTGTTGTGGATATTTTCTCTGCTCACCGCAGGGCTCATGGTCCTGATGCGGTTCTGATGGCTGACGGACAGATCCAGCAGCAGGCAGAGCTCACTCAGTCTCAGATGCTGCACATCGCGCAGCAGATCGCCGCAGGCATGGTCTATCTGGCCTCCCAGCACTTTGTGCACAGAGACCTGGCCACACGAAACTGTCTAGTCGGGGAGAATCTCTTGGTTAAGATTGGAGACTTTGGGATGTCCCGAGATGTCTACAGTACTGACTACTATCGGGTAAGATTTTTTTTTTAGGTTGTGTTTTTAGTTAGTACACTGAAAAAAATATTTATTGGATTTACTACATTTTTTTTAAAGGTAAGTGGTTGCAAACTATTTATATGGCCTGAATTTTAACAAACAATAGTAATATTCAACCTTATTTGTTTGTTTAAAATCAGCCCATATAAACTGTTTACAACAGCTTACCTTAAAAAAAGTACTAAATCCAATGAATCTTTTTTTTTTAGTGTAGCAAAGATAGTTTTGGGTCAAGTCGCAGAGCTGGTGCAGATGTATCCGCACCAGTATGATCGCTTGCGAAGAGATTTTAAAGACATGGAGGGGGTCACACACATCCCTACTGAAAAAAACAGCTTAAACCAGCCTAGGCTGGTTGGCTGGTTTTAGCTGGTCGACCAGGCTGGTTTTAAAGGGGTTTTGGCCACTTCCAGGCTGGTTTCCAGCCATTTCCAGCCTGGTCTTAGCTGGTCAGGTTGGGAGATGACCAGCTAAAACCAGCTTGACCAGCCTAGTCAGGCTGGGAGCCGAGCCTAAACCAGCTATGTCCAGTTGAAACCAGGCTGATCAAGCTGGTTTTAGCTGGATTTAGCTGGTCATTTTCCAGCCTGACTTGCTAAGTCCAGGCTGGAAATAGCTGGAAACCAGCCTGGAAGTGGCCAAAACCCCTCTAAAACCAACCTGGTCAACCAGCTAAAACCAGCCAACCAGCCTAGGCTGAGTTAAGCTAGATTTTTCAGCAGGGATCTTTTCTTCAATCCAAAAAAATTATTTTGCTGCTTGTTCAAACTACTTATTTAAAATGAGTTGAAACAACACAATTCTTAAGCTTTTGGGGACACATCCTAATTGTTTTACGTTCAAACCAATTAAATTGGTAAAAGCAATTAAGTTAACTTAATTGATTTGTGTTGGGACAACAGGAATGAATTGTGTGGAACCCAGTATTTTTTACAGTGTATGAGTTTGTGCATATTGGTGGTGCCATTCGTTCTGTCCGCATAAAATAGATAACAAAGTGAGAGCCACCTCCGTGTCGCTTCTTGTAGAGAGAGCTGTTTGCCATATGTGTTCATGAAACTTTTCTTGTTTCTCAGTCGCCATTGTTGTGTTTAGGGCTGCATTCAATTCAAGTTATTTTTATTTGTATAGCGCTTTTACAATGTAGATTGTGTCAAACTCTCAAGAGCAAATCCATCGATGCACAGCTCCACAAGTCCCAAACCAAGCAAGCCAATGGCGAGGAAAAAACGTCACCAATTGACGAAAGTGAAAAATTAAAAAACCTTGAGAGAAACCAGGCTCTGTTGGGCACGACCATTTCTCCTCTAGCCAAACTTCTTGTACAGAGCTGCAGTCTAGGCGCCGGAGGCTGGAGAATACTGGAAATCCATCGTAGAGAAGCTGCAGGAGTGAGTAGGTCAGGTACGGTGGGTGTACAAGCTGGCCCACAGGATCAATGCAGAGACTCGTACGTGTGGAAAGAGTGACACATTTACAACCACACCTACTGTAACTCCAGGGAGTTAGAGTGTTTGAAAAGAGTATACCGTCACTCAGCCTTTTCAGACTTCTGTTTGCCCTCAAATAAAGAACAAAAAAAACTTGATTTGAAGTATACTGGGGTTCAAAGAGAATCTGTAAAAGATTTCTGACTGAAAAACACATCCACGATGACCTACAGCCAAAGATAGAGCAAGATACAGGACGGTGGGGAGGAGTTGTAAACAACAGTATTAGGCAACCCAGGCTCATTCTGAAAACGTATTGCTACAGACGTTTCTGTAGACCGCTAAATACGTCTCGGCAACACGTTTTTCTGCAGTTTTTGTTTTCGTGAATCCACCAGAGGTCGCTGTGTACGCTTTTTGAGATCTCAAATTTCCCTCGCGAGTGCCATTTGCGCCTGCTGTTCTCGGGTAAACCCTCCAGAGGCCGCTGTCGACTGACTTTTTGACTGACTGAGCGAACGATCGACTGACCAGACCTCACCCTTCCCTAAACCCAACAAATTTTATCGATTCACCCGGCCACACACTTCCCTAAACCCCACCAACACGTTTCAAAAGCTATCTAAAAAAAGAAAAGCCCTCGTCTGATTTTTTTTTACCTACGTTTTTCGATTTTACCACATTCTCACCCTGTTATTCACTTGTTTATTTTATTTTTTGGATTCAGTTTTTGTCTTACCTGCTTTCTGGAACCGCTCTTCACCAGACTCGAACTCTGTCGTCGTAGTAAACTCCTCTCTGCGTCTCAAGTCCGCCGATCTACATGGCGCGCTAACGGGACAAACTGGTTGCAGCCGGAATGCCGTCCATACGGAGGTAAACGGTCAGCTGGTAATCGCGAAAAGGAATTGCGCGTAGCGTTCGTTTAAAAAAAATTAAATGCAGCCATACGTACCTCCGGCTACATAATTGGCTGTCTCCAGAAACGTTTGTAGGGCTACGTTTTCAGAATGCGCCTGTGTTGGTATGAGGAACATGGATGGAAAATTTGTCTTTTTAGATGCAAGAAATGGTGGAAAGGTTGAAAAAAACTTAGGCTGAAATTCTTTTAACGTTTAGATTTATCTGCAACGGGGTACCATTTCCAGTCTTGTGCAAGAATTCTGTTTTCAAGCCTGATCTTGCATTACTTCCTTGTCAGTTCTCACATGCTGTTGTGAATCGGAGTTTGCGAATCATGTAGTGTGTAAGCTCCGTCAGCAACTGAATGCTACCCCTGATAGTCACACAGGGTGAAAAAATATGATTTGGAAAATTATGCAGTGTGAACTTAGCATTAGTGAAATTGTAAAGATGCCAGTTAAATAGCAGTTGTCAATTAAGATAAAAGACGTAGAAGTATAAATCAACCTTAACATCGTCACCCAAACATAGGTATATAAGGGAGTACAGTGGCGCAGTGGGTAGCACTGTCGCCTCAAAGCAAGAAGGTTGCTGGTTCAAGCCCCAGCTGGATCAGTTGGCAATTCTGTGTGGAGTTTGCATGTTGGCTAGAGTTTCCTCCGGATGCTCCGGTTTCAAAGTTCAAAGACATGTGGTATAGGTGAATTGGGTAAGCTAAATTGTCTGTAGTGCATGTGTGTATGTCCTGGTCCTCCAGGTTGGGGGTTGAGCAATAGGTAGGGCCTGACGGAATCTGCTGACATTTTTTGCTATTTCTGCGCAGAATTTTGTTAAAAGTCTGCGGATTTATGCAGAATTATTTTGGGAGTATCATAGCTAAAACCATAATATATGAAATAAAAAGTAACACATTTTTAACTTGTATTCAATGTTTACAGTGTAAATCCAATTAGATCCACATATTTGGTAAACAAAGCAAGTCTCTCATATAACAGATCTACTAAAAGACAGAAAATATTACTTTACAAACTATATGGTAAATAAATCATACGAATATTTTCATATTAGTCAATATTATTACTGAAATGAATTTAAAAACTGAATAAATATAAATGTACACACATTTACACAAGCAAATAAACAGATTAATGATGGGGTAAAATCTGCTGAATTCTGATCGCGCAGATTCCGTGTGGGCCTAGCGATGGGCTAATGACCCATCTCGTAAAAATTAGATGTTACGAAACACCAACATGGTGCAGCTAAATATCAACCTCAATATAAATGGACCTGGGAGTAAGTATACTTTTATACGTAGATATGCAACTATTTGAAAAACTTTTATTATTGCTATGACTTCCAATAGAACTTCCAACTGCTATAACTTCCAATAGCAGCCTCTTCAAAACCTAGGAAATTGTATGTTGTTCTCTAACATTGATCTCCACTGTGTATTAAAAAAGCATTTAATGTGATGCAGACACCAAAATAGCCAAGATTATGTCAGTGTTCACATTGAGATTTATTGGTCCCTAAACCGAGATCAAGATGCATTACCATTCCATTCCGCTTCGGTTTCATTAGTTGGAAATGAATGCTGACTTCACAAGGACATTTAAAGGGATTCAAATTCTTTTTCCGACTATATGTATAAATCAATATTCTTCTCATGTTCTTGTCTACAGACCACTGAATACCAGCAATCTGACCACCTTGACCCTACCAGCTCTCTTCCTGTATGATGTCAGCAGAATTTCACTGTGTGTGTGTGTGTGTGTCCCGTCAGTAAGTCTCTTCCAGATTAGGAGTCAGGGAGGAAGGTGGCGTGGGAATCAGGAAAGAGGTGTTACCATGGCAACAGCAAAGAAAAAGAATAGAGCGCTTGCGCTGTCAGACAGAAACCGAAAAAGTCATTAAAGATCTCTCATTAGCATTCACCTCCATTCAGCACGAGGGCCTGTAGAGAGAACGAGAGAGGCCTAAGTTTGGGAAAAAAGAGACCTAAAAAAGGAGGCAATGAAAATATAAATGGATAGAGAGAGAGAGACGGAAAACAAGAACCCGAACCTTAAGCATTTGAAGAGGGATAGACAGAAGAGAGACATTCGAAGAGAGACAGACAGCTTCATTTATTCTTTGTTAGCAGGAAGTTCTTCTGTTGTGCTCCATTCATGTGTTCAGCGTGAATCATCCATCCAGTGATTGAATATGGCTTGAATGACGTTTATGCACGCAGAGCTGGGCTATTAGATAACTCGCCTCATCCACAACTGTGCCAAGTTTATTCAAGTTCATTTATCTCTGAACACTGATGAATATCGTGACACATCTCTATTATACCAGCCTCCACTGAGATTCAAATGCAGGTCAGTAGATGAGTGTGTGCGTGTACTACGTGTACACCATTGCTTAGGCCTACAGAACATCAGTTTCCATAGAAACAGCTGGTCAGGCACTGGCTGATGGGTGGAGTTATGTTGTGAAAGCATGTTGTGTAACCACAGAGCTTCTTAGGGGCCACATTTGTGCATTTCAACTGGTTGATGTCACTATTCCCTCTTCATTAACGCTTTAAGTTCCTGATTTATAACATTTCCCTACATTATTCCTGAGCGAATGGCCTAATAAACCTTGAGAGAAACCAGGCTCTGTTGGGCACTACTATTTCTCCTCTGGCCAAACTTCTTGTGCAGAGCTGCAGTCTAGGCACCGGAGAACGCTGGACGTCAATCATGGAGAACTGCAGGTGTGAGTAGGTCACCGGCGGGTGTTCAGGCTGGCCTGACAGGGTCAATGCAGACTCGTCTGTCACTGTGATCTTTCAGGAATCAGTCTCACGCTCTCTGCTGCTCCATGATTACCACAGCATCAGCTCAGGATACGGCCTCGTCCAGGATAATGGATACTTTGGCATCATTTCTTCGCATGTCTTGGATTGCATCAATGATGCTGCATAATCTATAGGAGCCTCGAGATGTGTATCCCCAGATGGAAATAGAGAATATATAAAATAATTAGCGTAGCTGCTGTTTATAGTGTATTTAAACGAGATGCAAAATGAAGTGTTAAAAATGAAAATAGTAGTTATATAAATAAACGTAGAAACAAACATGTAAAGCACATGAGTATTTCTAACAAAATGTCTGGTGCATTAAAACAGGAGGAGTGTGTCCAGCAGGTTGTTGTCAAGCCCTCTCATCTGCATGGAGCACACTCATGCATCATACCGTCATGTGATGTGTTGTGTACATGCTTTACTAAAAAGATAGGTCTTTAATCTAATTTTGAACTAAGAGAGTGTGTCTGAGCCTCGGACATTATCAGGAAGGCTATTCCAGATTTTTGTAGCCATAAATGAGAAGGCTCGACCACCTTTAGTAGACTTTGCTATTCTAGGTACTACCAGAAGCCCTGAGTTTTGAGATCTTAAAGAGCGGGTTGGATTGTAGTGAGACAGAATGTTCCTGCAGAGTTAAGCTCCTACCCTGATCAAACACACCTGAATCAATTAGTTTGGACCTGAACAGCTTTGAGTATTACAGGCAGGTGTGTTTGACATGGGTTACAACTGAAATCTGCAGGAAAGTAGATCTCCAGGAACAGGGTTGGCCACCCCTGGTGAAGGGTGTAGGTAAGACACAGGTGTCAAAGCCAGTCCTTGGAGGGCCACAGCCCTGCACACTATAGTTCCTGTTTCTGGAGATCTACCTTCTTGCAGAGTTCAGCTCCCACCCTGATCAAACACACCTGAACTAATTAATTAGGACCTGAACAGTACTTGATAATTACAAGCAGGTGTTTGATATAGGTTGCAACTGAAATCTGCAGGAATGTAGATCTCCAGGAAAAGGGTTGGCCACCTCTTGTGTAGGGTGTAGGTAAGACACAGATGTCAAAGCCAGTTCTTGGAGGGCCGCATCCCTGCACACTATAGTTCCTGTTCCTGAAGATCTACCTTCTTGCAGTGTTCAGCTCCCACCCTGATCAAACACACCTGAACTAATTAATTAGGACCTGAACAGTACTTGATAATTACAGGCAGGTATGTTTGATATGGGTTGCAACTGAAATCTACAGGAAGGTAGATCTCCAGGAACAGGGTTGGCCATCTCTTGTGTAGGGTGTAGGTAAGACACAGGTGTCAAAGCCAGTTCTTGGAGGGCTGCAGCCCTGCACACCATAGTTCCTGTTCCTGGAGATCTACCTTCTTGCAGAGTTCAGCTCCCACCCTGATCAAACACACCTGAACTAATTAATTAGGATCTGAACAGTACTTGATAATTACAGGCAGGTATGTTTGATATGGGTTGCAACTGAAATCTGCAGGAAGGTAGATCTCCAGGAACAGGGTTGGCCACCCCTGGTGTAGGGTGTACAGTAGGTAAGACACAGGTGTCAAAGCCATTTCTTGGAGGTTCCAACCCTGCTTAAACACATTTACCTGTAGGTTTCAAACAAACATGAAGGACTCAATTAATTTGATTAGGTGTGTTTAATTAGGGTTGGAACTAAACTGTGCAGAGGAACTGGCTTTGACACCTGTGAGGTAAGACAATGCATAAATGAGATCAAGTTGTTTGATACACACTCATGTCCAAGTGAGGTAGTGTTAAATTATGATTTATACATGTTTCTAGTCCAAATATCTAACAATTCTTAAATCAATAAGCATTTTCTAGACAAGTAAAATATATGGTCTAGCTTTCAGAAAAAAAATAACAATATAAAGTGGGTTATTGCCCTAAAACAAGCAAAATAATCTGCCAATGAGGTAAGCAAAATAGTCTTGTTTTCATTTTGAAATAATAAACTTTTTATTTGTCTATAAACTACCTTGATTTAAGATTTTTTAGATTTTAGATATTTAGATAACAGAAAATGTTTGACAGTACAGACTTTATGTGTTCCGCTGATGCAAATTAAGTAGCAGTGCAATCAAAACAAGAATCAAGAAAGTGGGAAAAACTCCTAGCAATACCTGCAACAATCACCAGCTTTGCCAGTAAGTGTCCATTTAAAACCAGTCAGAAGAATCTTGGATTTTAAACTGGTGCAAACTGGCCTAAGCTTTTAAGCAGGATGTTGTTGTGCGATTGAGTGTGTGTGTGTGTATGTTTGATTGCAGGGGGAAAAGGTTTCTAATAGTGCTTGTCCAGTAGACCACTTTATAAGTGACCCTTCCAGTCTGTAGATCCACTATGGGACCAGTGAAAAGCCTAAAAGCTTTTGACCTTAATATTTGATGAGTCCAGTATGTTAAACCAATTAATCTGAGACTAATCCACATACTGGACCACAATCTTATAATTAATATTTCAGAGGCTGCACATTATGGAGAAAGCTAATAAATGAAATGATTGGTTTTGGGGTTGAGCTTCAGGCCAGACCAACTCCCCGAGCTTACAGCATCCGAATCCTGAGAGGCGCAACTTACGGCACCATCTGAGGTCCTGAACTGGAAGTACTGTCAGCATTTGCCTGAGAGCTATTTGGATTGAACAATGCCCTGATAGCAAAAAAAAAAAAACTGTCTACTCTTTACTCTTGCTCTAAAAGTCTGTATGATTCTTGTCCATTAGCGCTTTTCAGATCCAGGGAGATTTGTTTAAGGAACTTGATTTCATGTAACGTCTACTATTGCTGATTTGAGTAAACTTGGACATATTAACATCAGTTCAACACAAATCAAATTTTCAGTGCTGTGCTGTATTTGTTTGTAATAAGACTAATCATATTGTTACCACTTACAGGGGTATATACAGTATATCATTTATATTGATTTGACAGATTCAAACCAAGGTCTCCTACATCACGGCTCAATATATCAGTTGACGCAGTGTGCGCTTACTGTTTTCACATGTGTAGGTTGGAGGTCACACCATGCTGCCAATCCGCTGGATGCCTCCAGAAAGTATCATGTACCGGAAGTTCACAACAGAGAGCGATGTCTGGAGTCTGGGAGTGGTGCTGTGGGAGATCTTTACCTATGGAAAACAGCCCTGGTACCAACTGTCAAATAACGAGGTACTCATACAGCACTATGTACAGACTAGTGTCATCTCTATGCAATGTAACTTTTAGTGGTAAATTATTCTTAACTACTTGGTCAATGCACCCTACATTTGAAATAATTGATACAGTCTACCTAGCAACATGCTAGAAACTACACGGAACAGCTTAGCAACCAGAAGTCAGTGGTGTCCAACTCTGTTCCCCATATTTCAAAGGCAGCTTGTTATAGAGAAAGTTAACAAATGGAATGATTGGTTTTGGGGTTGAGCTTCAGGCCAGACCAACTCCCCGAGCTTATGTAACGGAGGCCAGCTAGTGAAGTGCTGTGCAGGTAAACCTCACTTTAGTCTCCTTGGTAGAGCAACCGACTCCCATGCAGAAGGTCGCTGGTTCGATCTCAGCTCGGAGCGGGTTGGGTGGTGTAGGACCGGCAGGGTTACATTTACAGCATCCAAATCCTGAGAGGCGCAACTTACTGCACCATCTGAGGTCCTGAACTGAAATATTGTCAGCATTTGCCTGAGAGCTATTTGGATTGAACAATGCCCTGATAGCAAAAAACTGTCAACTCTTTACTCTTGGTCTAAAAGTCTGTATAATTCTTGTCCATTGGTGCTCGTCAGATCCAGGGAGATTTGTTTAAGGAACTTCCCTGCTCCTCTATCATTGATCAAACACAGATGAACCACATCACCAAAGTCTTTGGGATAAATTGAGAATTCCAGTCAGGGGTGTAAGAGAAGTTGGGACTGAAGGTAACCCTCCATAATAAAGGTTTTTCACCTTTGCTCTAGAAAGCACCCAGGACATCCTAGCTTTAACACAATATCAACCACCTAAAACACATTAACAACAAACTCGATGACCTTATGGTATTGTTTTCTAACACTCTTCCTTGACGCACACCAAAAGAAAACATTTTAAAATTCTTGCTAATGGATTGTTTTCTAAGTGGTTAGCATTGGATTTATAGATAATTGCCCAAGTTTTTTGGGAAAGACTTGGACTGCTTAATAGAGATTCCCTCCAGGGAAGGTGTTGCTCTTCTTGATGGAAATCTGGCTCATAGTCTTAGAAGTGTTAGTGCTTGACTAATCAGAGTCCAGGTCAGCAAGCAGACAGACAGGCTTAACTAGTCTTATACAAGTTGCCTTGAGTAGTCACACAGCCCATACGTTTTTAAAGTATTATCATATAAATGTGCCTCCATGACAGAAGGGTGTAAATTTGGTCCTGCAGAGTCTTGATCCAACATTACCTAGGTTTCCATCCAAAGATGTGAATCAAACTTATGCGCAAAACTAAAATATTGCATAAAATATTTGTGAATAAAGCACAGTTTTTAACCAATGAGAAAATGAAAACTAAGGTAATAGTCAAGGTAACTCAAGGTAATAGTTCTGGAGGTAATAATACTGAACCACTGTAGTGATAGACTTTGGCTGAAGGATTTTAGAATGACCAAAACAACATTTCAGATGTTTTACAATCTGGTCGGTCCTTCTGGTTTGTCTATTAATGTCATCTCATTGTGTCATTTTTGTTATAACATGATCTGTTAAAACAAAATCTCATTACTTTGATGCACATCCTGGAATTTATTCAGTAAATGTGCTTCCATCGTAGTTTATGCACATTTTTTTCTGCAATACTTCAAAATGCGCATAAAAATAGATAGACGGAAACATATCTCTTCTGCCCCTAGCTTTCTAGTAGCCCTTCGATGTTCAACTTTTCAAGGTGTATTTGATTAAGGTTCGATTAAACTCTGCAGGACTGTGGCTTTCAGGTACCAAACTTGCCCAATCCTGCTCTAGGAATAGGGTAAGGATGGTGTGCCTCTTAGGCCATGTCTACAAGTACATGGGATATTTAATAATATAGTTTTTCCTGTCCTGATAAAAGGTTCATGAAAGATAAAACTACATAGACCCATGAACGTGTAAGACCACCACCTTAGAAACTAGACTGGTCATGCTCCTAAGAAGCCACTTTTCTCCAATGTTTAGCTTGAACATATTTTAAATGCACCAGCTCATGAAGACTTTGGGGATTACTACAAACTTTCAGGCAGATGTGTTGGGGCAAACCCTATAGGCCTTTAGCCAACAAGTAGCAGAACTGGACACATCATATCTTGAAACAGGACACCCCTTTTTTCTGGTTGCTATAGGACTGGTTACCTTTCCTCCAAAACACCCAAGCAAGCAATTAAAAAATTGACTTGACTAACCAGAAGACCCTATAACAAACACTAACTGTTTGTTCCAAATGCATCCATCACCCTTCAAAGGGAACTTTAGAGTGAAAACACTCAAGGTCATCATATTTAAGTGTCATTCCAAACTGATGTGCTGAAGTTTTGAAGGATAAAACTGATGGACACTGATCATTAGAGCAGGGAATTTGTTTGGTGTCACACACTGCGTTCGATTTGGAAGACCTCGTCCCTATGCTCTAATCCCTTCAGATCCTAGGATTAGGACATAGGGATGAGTCCTTCCGATTGGAACCCAGAGTAAAGCAACAATTTACTAAGTCCTACATTCCTTCAATTTTTTTTCAAATAGATGAAGAACCCAAATACTTATGGTCACACTATATAAACTTTGTCACATTTTATTTTACTGAACAGTCCTTTCAAAATGCAGTTTGTCCAACACATTTCTGACCATTTATTTGGTTATTTTGGTTGACCTTTTATTCTTTGCTCTTTTGTTTAGGTGATTGAGTGTATCACCCAAGGTCGCGTACTGCAGCGACCCCGGACCTGTCCCAAGGAGGTGTATGACTTGATGCTGGGATGTTGGCAGAGAGAGCCGCACACCCGACTCAATATTAAAGAGATCCATAACCTACTTCTCAACTTAGCGAAGGCATCACCAGTCTACCTGGACATCCTGGGATAAACATATGGAACGTGTGGGACGTGTATTCCTGAAACTCCGACCCCCTCCTCCTCTATCCCACCTAAAATCTTTTTCTTCTACAGCTTTAACAGCTCCTCTACTGTCCTGCTCCTCTTCTAAATGTAAACATCTAGATACACTGGCAGGGATTCGTGTCCGTGTACGCTGACTATGATTGATGTATTTCTGAACATCGAATTGAAAGAAGTGATTACTGTTTAGTTTACCAAGAACAAAATCCCCAATGGCTGACCATCCTAAACGTCTGGACCAAGTTCACAGCTGGATATTCAAGCTCAGTGAAGGACATCGATCTTAACAACAAATAGGAAACAGCAGATTCACGAAAAACGACCAAAAACGACTATGAGGAGGAAAATAACTACTTTTCTGGACAGATTTGGTCCTGTCATCTGATACAAAGCACAGAACATGAAGCTAGCATGGTGATCAACAGTGACAAACTGCAGCTATATCTATACGTATACATGATATGTGTATATAGAACTGGACATCATGTAGTTTTACAGTTGAGCGACTCTAATTAAAAGCTTCTGGAAGCTGACGGGATGTTATTGCTGCCGAGCTTATCTGAAATGGCAAAGTAACCCACTAAAATGTCTCAAGAACACGTGTTATTTATAGTGGGACATGTCCCACCACTTTTGCCATTTCCTTTGATTTTGTCCCACTACTGAAACAATAGGCAATAGGGTTTTTCCAGAGACATTAATGCATCTCCAGTTGTTGAGTTTGAGTAGTGATATGGTGGTGGAATAAGGGTGTGTTTACATGACACTGTAAATGGAGAAACTTTAAAGTTTTAAATAATTTGTTGAGAGCCCGGGTGAAACTGCCAAATTCACATGACTTTAGATATGGACACGATCTTTCTAAACTCGTTCATTGAAATCACTCCCCAGTGGAGATTCACTGAATAAACATTTACAGTTTTTTTCCTCATCTCAAATTAGTTTCCAACTTCAACTTCATCCTCATTATTTATATAGTACATTCAAAGTGCTTCACATAAGACGTAGAAATGTAAAATATTCACAATTTGGTGCCGACACGGTGGCGCAGTGGTTAGCACTGTTGCGTCACAGCAAGAAGGACAGAGACTGCAGGTTGAGCACCCCCTGCTGGCCTCACTAACACCACTTCCAGCAGCAACCTAGCGTTTCCATGTGGTCTCCCATCCAGGTGCAGCCCTGCTTAGCTTTAATGGGCAACCATGTGAGAGTTGCAGAGAGCTAGCTGCCGGCACAAATAAAAATGCCAGGGCGAAGATATTTTGAAAATGTGACAGCTGCCGGGTATATGCTGAGATGAAAGCGCATAAATTACAATGGAAACACATTTACCGAATAAATTCCAACATGCGTATCAAAAAAGTCATGTGATTTTGCCTAAACAGATCATGTAATAGCAAAATGGGTGCAATGGGGCCGCATTAATGGACAAATCAGCAGACTAATCCAGCCTGATTTCTCAAGGAAACGTAACTAATTTACGTTTTGTCAGTTTAGTAGCTAATACAAAAGAATTCGAGTTCAGTTGTATGAAAATGTACGATTTTTAAAACAGAGGCATAGCACCAAACCCCATGCCTAAAACCAACCATCATTAGGGGGTAAGGACATCATACTAAATTGTACAAATAAGATTTTATGAATTTATACGAATTAGCCACTAAATCAAAAGTTACGAATTGCTGTGAGATTGTGTTGGACTGACCACAATGTAAAACATCTGAAATGTTAGTTTGATCATACTAAAGTCCCATTCAATCTGAATTGTATGAATGAGATCCTACGAATTTATAGGAACTAGCCACTAAATCAAAAGTTACAAAATGTCGTCAGATCGTGTCAGACTGACCAAATTGCAAAACATCTGAAATCTTGTTTTGGTCATTCTGGAGTCTTATAGTTCTAAATTGTATGAATGTGACTGTACGAATGTATACAAATTAGCCACTAAGTCAAAAGTTACGAATAGCTGTCAGATCGTGTTGGACTGACCACATTGTAAAACATCTGAAATGTTGTTTTGGTCATTCTAAAGTCCTATTCATTCTAAATTGTATGAATGTGATCGAATGAATGTGATTGTACGAATGTATTCGAATTAGCCACTAAATCAAAAGTTACGAATTACAGTGAGATTGTGTTGGACTGACCACATTGTAAAACATCTGAAATGTTAGTTTGATCATACTAAAGTCCCATTCGTTTTAAATTGTATGAAAGAGATCTTACGAATTTATATGAATTAGCCACTAAATCAAAAGTTACGAACTGCCGTCAGATCGTGTTGGACTGACCACATTGTAAAACATCTGAAATGTTGTTTTGGTCATTCTAAAGTCCTATTCATTCTAAATTGTATGATAATGTGATCGAATGAATGTGATTGTACGAATATATTCGAATTAGCCACTAAATCAAAAGTTACGAATTACAGTGAGATTGTGTTGGACTGACCACATTGTAAAACATCTGAAATGTTAGTTTGATCATACTAAAGTCCCATTCGTTTTAAATTGTAGAATGAGATCTTACGAATTTATACGAATTAGCCACCAAATCAAAAGTTACGAATTGCCATCAGATCGTGTTGGACTGACCACATTGTAAAACATCTGAAATGTTAGTTTGATCATACTAAAGTCCCATTCGTTTTAAATTGTATGAAAGAGATCTTACGAATTTATACGAATTAGCCACTAAATCAAAAGTTACGAACTGCCGTCAGATCGTGTTGGACTGACCACATTGTAAAACATCTGAAATGTTGTTTTGGTCATTCTAAAGTCCTATTCATTCTAAATTGTATGATAATGTGATCGAATGAATGTGATTGTACGAATATATTCGAATTAGCCACTAAATCAAAAGTTACGAATTACAGTGAGATTGTGTTGGACTGACCACATTGTAAAACATCTGAAATGTTAGTTTGATCATACTAAAGTCCCATTCGTTTTAAATTGTAGAATGAGATCTTACGAATTTATACGAATTAGCCACCAAATCAAAAGTTACGAATTGCCATCAGATCGTGTTGGACTGACCATATTGTAAAACATCTGAAAGGTTGTTTTGGTCATTCTAAAGTCCCTCAGCCAAAGTCTGTCATCTCAGTAGTTCAGTATTACTTTTGTTGTAATTTGTTGTCAATTTTATTCGCAAATATTTTATGCGCTATTCCAGTTTTGCGCGCAAGTTTAATCTGCATCTTTGGATGAAAGCATAGCTAGCGTCCCATGTGCGGAAAACTGTTCCTACAAAACATCTGTCATGTAAACACACCCTTAGATGTTAAGTATGACATTTGGACATCTCATTGTTCACATCTGAGTTTTGAGCAGACATGTTTATCAGATCATCTTTAAATTATTTAAACGATGCATATTCATAAGCTACGCCTTAGCCTTTTTGTGATGTCGCAACCAGCATGTTTGTTTCCCGCCACTAAATAAACAGCCACAATTCTCAAGTCTCCAAAACAACACGCACTACGGAGGGCTTGATAGAGGAGTCATTCGAGACGATGTCTTAATACCATCAGCTTGCATTTCTTACAGGAGCTTAATTACGCAAAGTGGCCGATTATGATGGCGCTGGCTAAATTACGACCTCTCTCTCGCTCTCTCTCTCTCTCCTTCGCCATGTTTTACTACTGAGTCGAAGCACTAATGTAGTACTCAAGCTTCGGGTTGTACAACTGCTACAGTGTAATATATATTTCATTACAGGACAAATGTCTCCTATTAGCAGCAACTCCCCGTGGACTCATACATGCTATCAGTGGGGAGAAAAAGGAGCGAACAGGATGAAGAGAACGAGACAAGGACAGGAAAATACTGTTAGAGAGTGATTAATAATGTAATAAATAAGAAAACCCACATTTCTTCCCTTTATCGTACACTAAAAATGATTATATCTATTTATCACTATAGAGATCCTATCCAACTGGGGACTTCAGTCGAACAAAAAGCCTCCAAATCATTTATATTGTGGTTTTGGTGGACATTCGTTTATTTATTTGTGGAATAATCTTGAAGAATAACTGAATTGTTTTTATTTATTTTCTACTTGAGCACTTTTGCATTTGATTTTTGCCTGTAAATTATGTACAATTCTTTTTTTTATGTTCGAGAATGAATGTAGGGGTGATTTCTAGATCATGGGACGTATCGATAAACAAAAATGACGATGTAAGATTACATATTTTGAGTAAACGGTGAGAAAGCTTTAGGGTAACTGTCCATATTATAAAAATAATGAAGGCTTTTTTTGGATTGTGGCACTATTTCATGACTATTAGGAACAATTTGACCTCAAATCCTTATTATTTTATGGATCTAAACAGTCATTCTAATACAGGTTCACTGTTGAAGAGCGTTTTTCTTTTAAATATGCGTCATAAGAGAGCAAAACAAACAAAAACGAATACTTTTTAACAGAGATGCCATTACTTTTTTCCTGCATTAATAACAACGCCTTTTTATTACAATATTGGGTTGCGGCTGGAAGGGCATCCGCTGCATAAAACGGAATGCAGAATAGTTGGTGGTTCATTCCACTGTGGCGACCCCTGATAAATAAGGGACTCAGCCGAAGAAAAAAGAATGAATGAACGAGTTGAAATCTGTTTAGTTGTCATGAATCAATACCACAATCCAATCCAAACAGAAAAAAAATTTGTTGAGATACTATAATTTTTCAGTGGTTTAAATGAATATTGCCTCACGCAAAAAACATCCACACAAACTGTGACTGCATATCATAATATCTTCTTCGACATGTACAGATGTACTTTCTGATGTTTCACGATGTCTACAAGCTAAATGGCTTCCCCAATTAAACCACATGACAAGTGTTAACCTGGTTATATTTCATTTCTTTTACAGTTAAACAGGTGACTTTTACCATCTTTGAATCAATTCAGGGTTTGGCAGGAGGATTTTTGGCTAAGCATAAATAGTTGAATCTGATTAGACCATTAGCATCTCGCTAAATAATTTACCAAAGAGATAATTTTTGATAATTTTCCTTTTGGAAGCTTCTGTAGGTACGTCGCAGACTAATGCTGTATTCACACCAGACATGGCATGCACAAATAAATTGCGCTATTCACCCGTAAATATTTGCGTGAACATTTTGAGTTCGTTTACGTGTAAATTTGCTTCATTCGCACCTCAAATTCACTTCACAATAGACACTGATTCGCATCATGGGCAGGACTTCTGTTTGCCCGGTGGCTTTAGCTTCATTACTAAATGGTTAACATGGATTTTATTGAGAGAGTAGTTGTGCTTTATGTGTTTTATGAAGGTTGAAAAACAGTGTAAATTTGTTTGGTCTACTAGATCCTTTCAGAGATGCATCCAGCTCTGTGAGTTCTTAAACTCCTCCTGAAACAGAAACTCCTCCAATGTGATGAGCTGTTGTCCGGTGTCGGTAGGACGATTTACCCTCGGGACACAAACAACAGGTGCTATGTCATAATCATGGCCCTACAAGAGCCAGCTCATGATTGGTTAATGCGATGCGAATGTCCGCTGAAGTTCAGATTTACTCTAGATTAACTCTAGCGATTTGCGCAATTCACAAGTTAAGTGCGTCTAACGCACAAATGCTCAACTCCAGCAGCTTCATTCAGGCAAATCGCATTATTCACACCTATCACGCTATTCGCGCCAAACGCGTCTTTCGCAGCACCTCATTTGCACCAATTGTGTCATTTGCGATGACTCAGTTGCACAAATCGCAGCATTCGCGCCACTTCACTCGCACTAATCATGTCATTCATGCCGTCTCATTCGCACAAATTATGTCATTCACGCGCATCATTAGCATAAATCGATTTAATCGCGCCACCTCATTTGCACCAATCGTGTCATTCGCAACGACTCATTTGCACAAATGGCGGCATTCATGCCGCCCTATTCGCACCAATAATGTCATTCACGCTGCCTCATTCGCATGGCCTCATTAGCACCAATCGTGTCATTCGCGCGGCCTCATTAGCACCAATTGCGTCATTCGCGCCACCTTATTTGCACCAATTGTGTCATTCGCGACAACTCATTTGCACCAATTTCGTCGTTCGCGCCGCCTCATTTGCACCAATCGCGTCATTCGCGATGACTCATTTGCACAAATCGCGGCATTCGCGATGCCTCATTCGCACCAATCATGTCATTCGCGCCACCTCATTTGCACCAATCGTGTCATTCGCGACGACTCATTTGCACAAATCGCGGCATTCGCGCTGCCTCATTCCACCAATCGTGTCATTCGCGCCACCTCATTTGCACCAATCGTGTCATTCACGCCGCCTCATTCGCACCAATCCTGTCATTCGCACCGCCTCATGCGCACTAATTGTGTCATACGGGCTGCCTCATTCGCACAAATCGCATCATTTGCGCCGCCTCTTTAGCACAAATCGCGTCCTTCGCGCCACCTCATTAGCACAAATCGATTTATTCACGCCACCTCATTTGCACTAATCGTGTCATTCAAAACGACTCATTTGCACAAATCGTGGCATTCATGCCGCCTTATTCGCACCAATCATGTCATCCACGCTGCCTCATTCGTGTCATTCATGCGGCCTCATTAGCACCAATCGTGTAATTCGTGACAACTCATTTGCACCAATCGTGTCATTCGCGCCGCCTCATTTGCACCAATCGTGTCATTCTCACCGCCTCATTCGCACCAATCGTGTCATTCGCGCTGCCTCATCTGCACCAATTGTGTCATTTGTGCTGCCTCATTCGCACAAATCGCGTAATTCACACCGCCTCATTAGCACAAATCGCGTCATTCGCGCCGCCTCATTAGTGTCATTCGTGCGGCCTCATTAGCACAAATCGCGTCATTCGCACCGCCTTATTAGAACAAATCGCGTCGTTCGCGCCACCTCATTTACACAAATCGTATAATTCGCACAAATCGTGCTGCAGGATGCCTATGCGCGTCTTTGCATTGACTTAACACGTAAATCACTCGCGTTTGACTCTTCATTCGTGTCTGGTGTGAACACACCATTAGACTGATGGAAAATGAAAAGTTGATGTTTACAACATGATACGACAGTAAAGTCTCTTGATTATTACACCAGAAAGAAAGTTTAGTTCCTACCCATATTAGCCTAGAAAATATCAACTTTTTTCCATCAGTCTTAGAGAGTTCTAGCTTAAAATCAAAACACTGATCATTTTGCACGAGATGTTAATGTCTAATCCGATTCAATGACCTATGCTAAGCTAAGCTAAAACTTCTCCTGCCAGACACAGAGATTGGCTGAATGGATTCAGAAATGGTAAAACTCAACTGTAGTAAAATTAGCATAATTTTTACGTCATAAATAAAGTGTTCCTTTAACATACAGAGGATTTCTGCAAAGTATCAAGTAGTGTGTGATGATTTCATCAAACTCAATCAAAAATCAAACACCCTTGTCTGTACTGTACATGATTTCTCTGAGCTATATGGATCAGTCGATCTGTCCGCCATTGTATTTAATAAAAGTGTAATGTCTTACCTCATGGTGAGTGTGTGTGGAGTGTGTTATTGTGACAATGAGTAATGCGCAGCTTCATGTTTATAGGTTGGTCAATAGAAAGGTTCATACAGAGTGCTTTGACAACATAGGCCGAACGTATTGACCTACAGCCACTAAAATGCTTTATTGACAGCCATGTTTTTTATGTCTTACTGGCCGCCGGCCTGAAAAAATGTATTTCATGCCGGACCACGATGGAGGCCAGAGCGAGTTAAAAACAATTTATGATGAAACGGCACAATCCATAAAGTTTATGTCTAGCATTAGCCATAATGCTAAAGCTTCAAGAGTAGATTAACACAAGTACTCGTTCCAATTCCCATTTCACTGACGCATACCGAGGGGAAAAGAAATGGAGGACTGATCAATCAGGGGATCGATGGTTTGTTTTGACGTTGTACATTAAGACCTAACTAATTGCCAGAGGGCTAAATGCTTTTAAAAACACATCCAATGCACTCAGTAGGAGTTTGTACAGCAGAGTCTCGAAGGAGTTCTCCAAGTGTGCAAACAACCACAGCGCCAAACCAACAAACATCATCGCTTCTGATCTCCTTACTGCAAACCACATTATATATAGTATGATTTAAAATTCTTTTTATAATTTTTCCCAAATAATGTTTAACAGAGCAAGGAATTTTTCACAGTATTTCCTATAATATTTTTACTTCTGGAGAAAGTCTTATTTGTTTTATTTTAGCTAGAATAAGAGCAGTTTTAAAAAAAATTTAAAATCATTTTAAGGTCAAAATTATTAGCCCCCTTAAGCAATATTTGTTTTCGATTGTCTACGGAACAAACCATCGTCATGCAATGATTTTCCTAATTACCCTAGCTTGCCTAATTAACCTAATTAAGCCTTTAAATGTCACTTTAGCTTTACTATTATCTTTAAAAAATATCTAAAACATCTGGTGAACTATTATCCACCCAATCCAAATTTTAAAAGTAGACAAAGAAACGACGAAAGTCAATGTATCTTTGATTCATTTGATTTATATATATATATATATATATATATAGATATATATACAGATAGATATATATAGATATATATCTATATATATCTATATATATCTGTGTATATATATATATATATATATATATATATATATATATATATATATATATATATATAGATATATATATATATATATATATATATATATATATATATATATATATATATATATATATATATATATATATATATATATATATATATATATATAGATAGATAGATAGATAGATAGATAGATATATATAGATATATATCTATCTATATCTATCTATATATATATCTATCTATATCTATATATATATATATATATCTATCTATATATATATATATATATATATATATATATATATATATATATATATATATATAGATATATATCTATATATATCTATATATCTGTATATATATATATATATATATATATATATATATATATATATATATATATATATATAGATAGATAGATAGATAGATAGATAGATATATATAGATATATATCTATATATATCTATCTATATATATCTATATATATATATATATATATATATATATATATATATATATATATATATATATATATATATATATATATATATATATATATACATATACAGTACATACACACACACACACACACACACACACACACTGCACAGTTGTGGTTTGCTGACTAACTAAAAAACAAGTTCAGGAGCGGGATTCTGCTGCCGTTTTTATATCAAATTTTAAGGGGACTTAGGCGATCACTTAGTAGTGTACAGGTAATCGCAAAAGTGTTAGGGGGCTAAATGGAAATATAGGAGGGCTAAAGCAACGCCCATGCTGTTTTACAATTTTACTTGAACGTTTCAGCAAGACATCATTCAGCTGATTTGCTGTGATCTTCGAAAAACTCAAATACTCAACGTACAAAAATAAGGGAAGTCTAATCACCAAAACAAGTGAGTATAAGAGAGTATGATCCTCAGAAGTCGTAATACCTAAACAGCTCGTGGAAAAAAGTAGGCATACTGAGTATACAGTACATGAGTATAGCAAGGACTACACCACTGGTACTGTCATCTTGGCAAAGATTTTTTTATTTTTGAGTGTATAAATTGATGTGTAATATATCTCACGTGAATGAGACTTTTAATAATACAATAGTGTACTAATATGATTAATTAAAGAGATAATTCAACCAAAACTGAACATTCTGTCGTCGTTTACTCATCCTCTACTTCTTCCTAATTAGTTTGAGTTTCTGTCTTCTGTTGAACACAAAAAAAAGACGTTTTGAAGAAAGCTGGAAACTTGTAACCATTGACTTCCATGGTATTTGTTTTATATACTATGGATGCCAATGGTTACAGGTTTTCACCTTTCTTCAACATATCTTCTTTTGTGATCAACAGAGTAAAGAAACTCATAAAGGTTCAGAACATTTATGAACGAAAAAAAAGCACAAAACAAAGTCAGTAGTTAAGGATGAGTTAATGATAATGTGCCCCTTCAAGTAAAGTCATGACATCAAAGGGATGGTCCACTGCGATATCATAATTTAAACTTTAGTTAATGTGTAGTGTAGCTGTGCAGGCCCGGATTGGTCCATTTTTTGGCCGCGAGGGCCGGTGTCCAGAGCCTCCTGAGGACAGGACTTTTAGATGAACTAGGAATTATGACGTGGTTTTCATGTTAGCCGAGTAGTTGTATAGAATTAAAGTAAGATATATGAAAAAAATTACGTGATTTTCTACAAATGAAGCATGAGCACACGTTGCTTTGCATCTTATAAACAACCAAGCCTTAAAAATACACTCTGGACCATCCCTTTAAGATACATTAATGTCATGAGTCTATGTTAGTTGTATCTATGTTAGTTAAAACTAAAGTGTTAGTTAATACATTACATAACAAACATGTATTAACAAGTAATTGAATTAGCCGTTATTCACACATAAACATGTTGTATAGTTAGTTGTTATAGTTAGTTCTTGATTAGTGCATGCCGTAATTCATCATTAGTTCATAATGATGTAACGTTTAATTAAAATTTTAGTACATCATTATTAATGTACTGTTTTTGTAAAGGGTTACCAAAACTGTAATAATAAACACTGAAAATATTTCTAAAATAAATATGCTCACACAGGGAAAATAAGTATTGAACACCTCATGTTTTTTTCTGGGAATTATATTTCTAAAAGAGCTGTTGACATGGGATTGAACCAGATTTTGGTAAAAACCCAAACAATGCAAACATAAAAATAAAACAAAACAGAAGAAAAATCGGTAAATTGGTTATGTGTAATAACAATGGAAAGACACAGGCAGAAAGTACTAAACTACTCTCTTGTCAATCAAATCTGATTTTTATTTAGTATTCTCCATTGGATTGAAGTCAGGTGATTGGCTGGGCCATTCTACATCTTGATTTTCTCTGAAAGCATTTGAGAGTTCCCTTGTCTGTGTTTTCGATCATTGTCTTGCTGAAATATCCACCCTGGTTTCATCTTCATCCTCCTGCTAATGTAGATGTTGGACTGAAGCAGCTAATTTTCATTACAATGACGAAGGGCAGACGGTTGCCGAAGAACTACTTTCAGATTTCAGCTGCTGTCTGGGCTTTCATTGCCTTTCTACACCTCCCTTTCTTCATGTGTTCAATACTTTTTCCCTGCATCATTTCATTTTATTGCACATAACTTCATTTGTAAACTAATTAGATTTATTTTTGTGGTGTCCAGTAGTGGAAATACGTTGGATCTTTATTGAAACACGGCACTAGAACATTTTGAACAAAGCAAAAAGTATTTATTATTCTTTGGTGGTTTTACAGCAGCATGGTACTCTTCACACCATACAATCTCTCTAGATCTCACTGCACCCGCTATAACCCGGCAGCGCCCCCTGTATACATCAATCACAGGCATTTGTACAGAACACACACAATTACAGCTGAACTTGAAAAATATCTACAACAACAGTAGCATTCAGCCTAATGAACAAAATAATACACTTTCTCCTTTCTTTTATTAGTTCTTATTTTGGTGACAAACACCACAATTTTCTTTGCATATATGGATTTCTTTGGTTGTTAAAAACATCTGGAGTCAATTTCAAGTCATCAGTACCTTTAGAAATATGTTTTCTGAGAAAAATGGTGACCCCGCTGTTTGGTACTTTAAAAGGCAAAATTGCAGTTGGATGTTTGCACCAAAACCATGTATTAATACATAAAATCAAAACGAATAGGTGCCAACTGGGCACCTTGACATCAACGTGACATTAACATCGAACATTGGCATCAAAAAAACCTGTCATATTCAATTCCACCAGAATCGATTTTAGATGCCAACGCTAGATGTCAATATGATGTCGTTTTGACATCAAGGTAGATTACATGCGTCGTACGGTAACAAAATCCAGTGTGTACATTTGAAATGGAAGCTGAATAAAACTTTGTGTGTGTGTGTGTGTGTGTGTGTGTGTGTGTGTGTGTGTGTGTGTTTTTAGTGGTCAAAAGTGTATTCATGTGTGGATGTCAAATGGACGTCAAAGTTTTGACATCAAATCAATTTTCGTTTTTCACATCAAGGCGCCCGCTGGGTTATACATACATGTTCACAGCAGCTGAAGTGGTCTTAGGCTAAAGGGGGGAAGATGGCTTCATCAAATTTTAAAGTGATTGCCGCCATTTTACAACAGGGGCCCTCCTTCTCATTCTTGATGGATTACTTTCCCACCTTGCTTCCTCAGAGATATTCGCTTTAAAATGCCCGTTCAATAAATGACAACTGTGAGGTTTTGTGGTCTGTTAAATAGGAAACACAAATTCATCCCAAAGTCAGGTCTTTATTCCTGGGAAAGCAGGAAAGATCATTTGGGATATTAGCAAGCATTTTCTATTCATCAGGCAGACCACATTACAGCTGCTTAGTGTCAGTCTTAGAGAGAAAACAGAGACAGGAGGCTTTGGCTACTTTGGGACCATTTTTATTTTATTATTATTATTATTTTGGTAACACTTTAAAATTATGGTCTATTAGTTAATGTATTTACATTATTCTAAAGTGTTTCCATTATTTTAACCACAGTAGTATATCAGTGGTGTGGTACAATGCTGCTTTAACTTCAATTCAATTCATGTTTATTTCTATAGCGCTTTTACATTTTGTCAAAGCAGTTTAACATAGAATTTCTAGTAAACTGCAACAGAGTCAGTTCAGTTTTCAGAGTTTAATTTCAGTTTAGTTCAGATCAGTGTGGTTTAATTGTCACTGCTGAAAGTCCAAACACTGAGTAGCAAATCCAACAATGCGCAGCTCCGCAAATCCCCAACCATGCAAGCCAGTGGCGAGGAACAAACTTCACCAATTGACGAAAGTGAAGGAAAAAACCTTAGGAGAAACCAGGCTCTCCTCTAAGTTTTTAATTTTTTAAAAACCATTTTAAGGTCAAAATTATTAGCCCCTTTAAGCTATATTTGTTTTTAGATAGTCTACAGAACAAACCATCGTTATACAATAACTTGCCTAATTACCCTAACCTGCCTAGTTAGCCTAATTAACCTAGTTAAGCCTTTAAATGTCACTTTAAGCTGTATAGAAGTGTCTTAAAAAACTGTACTTCAATTACATCTTATGTATTAAAGATGTTACGATGTTGTCAGTGTTTTGAGGGACATTGAGTGGTTCTCAATGACATCAGTGATATTAAATAAACTGACAGGTTTGCTTTCGTGCACCTATTAAGGGATGCCAATGAAAGACTGCACATGTTCTTTATTTTACTGTTTAAGTTTCATGTGCGAGAAAGTGTATTATAAAATACAAACTATGTATTTAGTTTTACAGGCACCTACAACTGCCTTATTTAACGAAATATGCAGTGTGAACACTTACACTGTCTGTTAGTGCTCTGGACTTGCCCATTTCAAACCAATGAATTTATATTTTTGGCGCAAACACGCATTCACAATGGTATGAACCATTATAGGGGTGGTCATATGTATAATGAAGTTATCTATTATTTTATTTATTAATATTATTTAAGATACAGATCAGAGCAAACTATTCCTTAACTATTAAAGGGCAGACACCCCCCCCCCCAAAAAAACTTCTTGTTTTGTTGTCCTTCAGGGGGGGATCAAGCGTTGATTGGGGGGGAGGGGAAGCACCCTGACTTTATGTGCTTCTTTAATTAATTACCCCTAAATTCTTGCATGCTTTTGGAGAGAAATGTACTTAACTATTACTGATGTATGAGTTTCACTATACTGACAATAAAATGAAGCGGGAAATCGAATAGAATTGCATTGAATTAAGGACTCAAGTCTATATATATATACACTTCATGTCTTCAATTTTTAGCCCTCCTTAATTATTAGTCCTGTTTATTTTTTTCCCCAATTTTTGTTTCAACACAAGATATTTTCAACACAATTAATTCAATGGGGGGCTAATAATTCTGACTTATTCTGACTTACTCTAATTCTGATTATATATATATATATATATATATATATATATATATATATATATATATATATATATATATATATATATATATATATATATATATATATATATATATATATATATATATATATATCAGAATTATATTAATATAACACACATATATATCTATGTGTGTGTGTGTGTGTGTGTGTGTGTGTGTGTGTGTGTGTGTGTGCGTGCGTGTGTGCGTGTGTGCGTGTGTGTGTGTGTGTGTGTGTGTGTGTGCGTGCGTGTGTGTGTGTGACAATTAAGCCTGAAATTATCTTAAATGAACATAAAGGTGTCTCAATTCAATGGGAATAAATCCGAAAATGGAGTCTAGTCTGAGATTTGACCTCACAACATCTCACACCTGGCAAGCTTCTTTTTTTTTGGATTGGAAAGACACCATTATCTTCTCCTAAAAGATAATAAGATGATGTACAAGAGCATCACTGTGGGGGAAAATATATATCCATTTTTCAGCGTTTTTTTTTTTCATACATTACAAGTCAGAATTTGCCAGGGGTTTGAATATTTCCAGGCTTGACTGTATATGATGGGTCATGATATGATGTATATGTCTGTATATGATGATCAAAATGGGTTGGCTAAAAATCCAAAATCAAACAAAAAGTGTTCAGGGGTAGCTTAAATAATGTGTTGGTGCTCTTTAATTAAGGGATTCATCAGTTTCCCTGATGAATGCAGTTATTTGCCGAAATGTGTAGGCATAGTTTTAAGGAATAGCCATGAAAGAGCCATTAAAAAAAAATAAATAATACATTTATCACATGCAAGGATATATTACATAAACAATAAATAGAAAATAAAAAATTTACTGAAATAAGATTAAATAATAACAAAAATAATAAAAAGGGCAATTTTGTAAAAAATAAATAAATATTAAAAAATACCATTAAGACCTTGACTTTCAACACATACATTCTACTGAAAGTGAAAAATATTAAAGCTACAAACACAGTGCACATTAACACAGTCACATTGTTTGGGATTACTAATGGCAGTCCACTCTTATTTAAAAAGTGAAGGAACAAGTCCCAAATCTTGTAGAATATGTGCATTTTTGTTTGATTAAGTCACCTTTTCATTGCTATACACGAAGACATTTCCGTTATCCAGAGTGACAAAGATGGACCATGAAAACTTTTCCAGTGAATGGCAACCAGGCGCTTTGCATGCAATAGGCACAGATTTATAAACTTCTGTTCATATGGTTTCAGTGATAAGGCAGAATAAGGCTTTTTAATTTTTTTGCACATTTTTCTAGTGCCTTGGACTGATTTTTGCTGTTTAAAACGGGTTGGCTGTTTCGACTTTTTCAGTAAGTACCCTTACAGTTACCGTTACTGTTCAGTAAGTAACCACCTAGAACCTAGTAATGACCAATCAAAAATTGCACAAATTTAGTTAGCAAATAAATGTTGGTATTAGAATCTTTGACAGCTCATTTCTAACCTATGTGACTACCTAAAGGCATTTCTGACTGTATCCTTTCATTTTTCCTATTGAAAACCAACAGCGCATGATAAATAATGGAATCTTATAGCCTGAGATCTTGCTCCTGTATCTGATATCCATGTTCAATACTGGTCTAAATGTAAAGGATGCAATGTCACCGTTTTTCTGTAGGTCTTAGCTGGGTACCAGGTTTCACTTCCTGTGCTTGACCTCTACCCATCTTCACCGTTATATATTTCCCACTGCAAGCATTTTTTTCCAAGATACACACGAACACACTTCATGTATAAACTACGCCCCCCCTCCCAGCCCACCCCGACTGACATCTTCTCAAATGAATAATTCAGAACATAGATATCAGTCAATAATGCTCTTTCATATACAACTAAATAATTCACTCATCCATAGAGGACATCTGCATTTATGCGAGAGTGTGTATGTGTGTGTGTGTGCGTGCACTGTGGGTGAGGCAGGTTGTGTGCATTAAAGGGCACCTATGGTAAAAAAATCTACTTTTCAAGCTGTTTGGACAGACATATGTGCATGTATGGTGTATAGACCGTCATATTGGGGTGATATAAACACACCCAGTGCTTTTTTTTTCAATTTAACAACATAAAAAACGGTGGACCAATTGGAGCTGTTTTCAAACCGACCGCAACTTTACGTAGGAGAGCGGTCCCTCCGCCCACCAATATTGATTGACAGGCGCGTCATCATATCCTCAGTTTGTTGATTCACGTCCGCCATTTTCAGCGTGAGTCGAAGCGATATCACTAAAGGAACACGCTAGCTCTATTTTTAGATGCAAGGCTCATTGGGCTCAACACAAGAGCAATATTCTCCACATTATCGCTCTAATCGGAATTATTATTGGTTGTATCTTTAGGTAGGTTTGCAAATATGTGTACTTTTCATCGAGTCTACCTTATACTTCAGCCGTTTGCATTTCCCGCGGTCCCAGAAACTACCTGTGATCATAACTAGCATGCGTTTTAGAATACTAAATATAGGTTTCTATCAGGGTACACTCAAGTCGACGTCTGAGCGCCGCGGACCGCTGCAGAAACCTATGTTTAGAATTCAAAAATGCGTGGCGCGACGATTCGGGACACTTCATGTTTCTGCCGCGCTACAGAGAGTGTCTGGTGTGCCGTGTCGCGGCTTCGAGCGACGCATCCAGTGGCTCAGTCAAAGTTAATTCAGTGTGCGTGGTTATTAATTTCTGTGTACAAGCTCGGCACTTGAAACTAGCACACAGTTGGCTGTAAAACTGTACAAAGCCACAAATGATTTTGTACTCTCTGCTTGGTCTGTGTCAGAGTCGTATATGTACAACTGATTGCTGAACCTCTCACTCCAGCTCGTTCTCGCAGTCTGCCTGTCAGACTCTGTTGCAAACACAGAGCGGGTGAGCTCATGGCCCCGCCCCCTTGTTACATTGGGCGGGAAACCGAAACTAATCTACATGTGAAGCAACACACCCATAAATCAGGGAACTGTGGACACGCCCCCAACATGACACTTTTAAACACATTATAATAAAACAATCTGAATTGTGTTTTAAACTGAACCTAATCTGGTACACTCAGAAGAACCATAATATTAATATTAAATCATAAAAAAGAGGTAAATTATGTGCCCTTTAAGGTAGCTCTACTGTATGTGCAGTGTGTATTTATGGACCCACCTTTACACTCTGAATAGATTGCTCTGAGAAAACGTTCACATCATTTACACACCTCTGTCAATTAATGTTTTTCTTTTACAAAGAACTGTATTTTAAGCACGGCTTTAGTTTCAAATGACTTGTTCGGGGCTGTAGTATAATGGTTGTCTAACACAGATGCTGATTTACAGATACAGATTTAACAGTAAAATGGAGCCTTGTCCAGGATTTGAAACCACAATCCATAAAAATATCCTTTTGAAAACAAGCTACTGGCTTGACTCCTAGTCATCAAGAGGATGCAAGGTCAGGCTCCATAAACAAGAGGCCATCCTTGCACAAATATTTCAAATGTGAGATGCAGTTCAGCAGAATCCTGAGATCTTGAACGTTAATCTGACAAGCTGTTCTAAACATGGAGTCCCTGCAGGGGCGTAGCGGACATTTTAAAAGTGGGGGGGTCGGCTGTATGAGATCATATGTTCATATAATTATTAATCACCTGTTTCTAAATGGTCTGTCTCTAAAAGTGAGGGGGACGGATCCCCCCGTCCCCCCCGGTTGCTACGCCCCTGAGTCCCTGTGCAAAAGACACAAGTATAATAGTCTGTAAAGTCCATTTGGTTCCAAAGATACCCAGTCAAATTTACAGCAAGCTATGGCACTGTCCTGCAGAGTTCAGTTCCAATCCTGCTTCAACAGACGATGCATTCTGAATGGGATATATATCGCCTTCTGAAAGGGCACATCAGAGTGAAAACAATCATGGCCACCGTATTGAAGTGTCATTCCAAACAGGAGTGCTCAAATCTGGACACTTTGAAGGGGCCTTTCAGAATGAAAGGATTTGAACGGTACAACTGAAAGTACCAACGTAGGCTCATTCTGAAAACGTAGCCCTACAGTATATACATTTCTGGAGATCGCGACTTATGTAGCCAGAGCTACGCATGGCTGCCTTCGTCTTTAAAATGAACGCTACAGTGCGGTATGACGCTGTTCCTTTTTGAGCTTACCGGGTGACCGCTTACCTCCGTAGCACCTCCAGGGAAAGTTAGCTGTTAGCCATTGTGTTTTCACCAGCATGGACCATGCCACACTTTGAGGCAGTCTCAATTGTAGGGATGAAAAGGGATGGTAAGGGAACAGTGGGATGAAGGGGAATGTAAGTAAGAGAATAATAAACGAGTTGGTAGGTTGATTGAGGGCATCCTACGATGATGCCCAGAGACTTTGGCTCCGTCCGAAACCGCATACTTCCATACTATACGGTATGCTAAAATCAGTATGTGAGCAGAGTAGTATGTCCGAATTCATAGAATTCAAAAATCAGTATGCGAGAAGAACCCGGATGACTTACTACTTCCGGAGAGATTCTGAAGTGCACATCCCATGCATGCTGCGCTATCCCATGATGCCCCGCAAGACAATTCATGAATGGGAGTGAACTGATGCAGGTAGGTCATGTGACCATGACAAAATGGCAGATGTAGTATCTTCTTACATTCATACTGCAAAGAACGTACTTTTCTAACAGCCGAGTAGTACGTTTAAATTCAAATGCAGTACCTACTGAGTAGAAGGCGGTTTTGGACGCAGCCTCAGACTAGGGATACCGTATCTCTAATGTTTGCAACCCAGGCTCATTCTGAGAACGTAGTCCCGTGGACGTTTCTGGAGACCGCGAAATACGTAGCCGGGGGTACATACGGCTGCATTTGATTTTTTTAAGCGAACGCTGCGGGGCGGTGTGATGCCGTTCCTTTCGGCACTTGCCGGCCGGCCAGCCGGCCGCTCGCCTCTGTGTGGAGGGCTTTCCCGCTGCAACCAGTTTGTCCGGTTAGCTCTTTGTGTACTCTGGCAGACTCGAGACGCAGAGAGGGGCTGACCACGACGACGACAACGACCGGGTTCGAGTCCTGGGAAGAGCGGTTCCAGAAATCAGGCAAGAAAACAAAAACAAAATCCAAAAAATGAAGCGAACAAGTTCATCACAGGGTGAGAATGTGGTCAAAATCTGAAAACGTGGTAAAAAATCAGACGAGGGCTTTTCTTTTTCTGGACGGCTTTTGTGAATCGTCGTTGGTTGGGTTTAGGGACGGAGGAGGGTGGGTCAGCCGATTGGCCGGTCGCACGGTCAATCATCTTGTCATCCAGGCAGACAGGCAGAAGGTCGTTCGACAGCGGCCTCTAGCGGGTTTACGCGGGAACGGTGCGGGAAAAATCACGCACAGCGGCCTCTCGCGGATTCGCGAAAACAAAAACTGCAAAAATACGTACCTCCCGGGACGTATTTCGTGGTCTCCAGAAACGTCCCCGGGACTACGTTCTCAGAATAAGCCTGGGTTGAATGTTTTGGTAGAGTGAATATCCAATCCTTCCCAAACTCCCAAATTCAGACCATCTCTCAAGAGTCTCTACTAACGGGCTGTTGGTGTACCTCCAGGAACAAAGCTGGGAACTTCAGTAATACTCTCCTTAATTTGGATTATGATGCAACACACAAGTGATAATAGACAATCTTTTCAGCATTCCATTGCATTGACTACTACAAACATAGTTGGTGTTGTTGACTTACGGCTGTATTCATTTGTCTGAAACATGAAAGAATCCATCAACACATTCTTACTCTGCATTTTATTCATCCAGTGAAGTAACAGTCAGAATAAATCATGTTTGGCCAATGCTAATAGTATATAACTAGAAAAGTATTGTGGCCTTGTCTGAAAGTTTGAAGTAGTCTAAATGCAAAAACAGTCGGCGTTGATAACTACATATATTTGAGCATGTTTCTAGTATGGATTGGCATGTTTCTTGCCAGGCGGTTGAAAGGGGGCTCTGAATGGTTGCTAAGGTGTTGCTAGGGTGTTCTGAGTGCTTGCAAGGTGTTGCTAGGTGGTTGCTATGGTGTTCTGAGTGGTTACTAGGCAATTGCTAGAGTGTTTTGACTGGTTGTTAAGGTGTTGCTAGGCGATTGCTAAGGTGTTCGCTAAGGCAGTTGCCAAGGCAGTTGCCAAGGTGTTCTGAGTGGTTGCTAGGCAGTTGCAAGGGTGTTCTGTGTGGCTGCTAGGTGGTTGCTAAGGCATTGCGAGGTGGTTACTAAGGCATTGTCTAGGTGTTGCTAAGGTGTTGTTAGGGTGTTCTAAGTGGTAGCTAGGAGGTTGCTAAGGCGTTGCTAGGCAGTTGCTAGGGTGTTACTATGTAGTTGCTAGGAGGTTGCTAGGGTGTTCTGAGTGGTTGCTAGGCAGTTTCTAAGGTGTTGCTAGGGTGTCGCTATGTGGTTGCTAAGATTTTGCTAAGCTGTTGATAAGGCATTGCTAGGCGGTTGCTAAGGTGTTGCTATATGGTTGCTAAGGTGTTCTGTGTGGTTACTAGGCGGTTGCTAACGTGTTGCTAGGCGGTTGCTAGGGTGTTGTTAAGCTGTAGATAGGTAGTTGCTACGCGGTTGCTAAGGTGTTGCTAGGTGGCTGCTAAGGCAGATGCTAGGGCGTTGCTAGGTGGTTTCTAAGGTGTTGCTAGGCAGTTGCTATAGTATTCTAGGTCATTGCTATAGTGTTGCAAGGTGGTTGCCAGGGTGTTCTGAGTGGTTGCTAGGTGGTTGCTAAGGTGTTGCTAGGGGGTTGCTAAGGTATTCTGAGTGGTTTCCCGGCAGTTGCTAACATAAATTAGCATGGTTCTAGTATGAAATAACATTATGCCACCATGTTTATAGCTGAGATTAGCATGTTGTTAGCATGAATTAGCATGTTTGCTAGTATGTTTTCAGTATGGATTGGCATATTGTTAGTATAAATTGATATGTCTTTATTACTTCCAATGTAAAGTCAATGGCAGTTCTTATAATGTAAGTCTATGGGACAATTGCTAGGGTGTCGTAAGTGGTTGCTAGGGTGTGGCTAGTAAGTTGAAAGGTGATCAGTGGTTGTCAGATTGGTAGTCTGAGTTAAATGACCCAACCTTAAGTCTGTATGACAGTCTGGCGCAAAGTTATGAGGTCATGAAGTTTGGTCCAATGTTAAGTCAGTGGGACTTTTACGAATTTTCTGGGTCAGTTTTGGGAAAACCGTAAGTCAGATCAGATGGAAAAGATATAGCTTGCCGAGCCAGACCAGTTTGGGGGTTTGGTGGTTGTAGTATGAATGGTCTAGGAGGAGATGCATATAGAAATTAGTCTCAGAAGAAGAGGTTTATGTAGTATAACAGTATGTTGGCTTTCTCAAGCCACCATAATACCATAATAATGTATATAATTAGTTAATAAGGTATTTTTTGCCACAGATAACGACTTTGACTTGCTGTAATAATTATTTATGACTTTGGACAACGTCATAAGCAGGTCTAATGTGTTTGTATGTTTATAATATATGATCTTTTTAAAGCAAAGTGGAAAAATAGAAACTTTCACACCTTCAGACTCATTACAAAACACAGATACAGATTTGCACAACTAATGGAGTTACATGGAAGTCATTGAACGGTTTTTAAATGATTAGTCAGGAGAGCATCAGATTGTGTTGACATGCATGTCAAATGTACTGGTGTGGTTAATTGGGGCTCTGATGTGAATGCAGCTGTCTTCGAGGGCCAGCTGGGATCAAGTCTTTTGTTTGTGCGCTGTGGAAAATTAAGGGATGCTGAAAAGAAGGAGGAAGTGATGGAGCTCAAAAGACGGGAGCTTTCCTTTGGCATGCCGACTGTGGATTAGCATTCTTCCGACTCTCCTGCTCCCAGTCATTCATTCTCTCAGTTCACTCTTTCCTGCCTGACTATCAACTTGTCCAGAGTATTTCGGGTTCAAAACAACTTTAAGCTTTAAGCAAGGCATCTGGGACATGACATCTTGCCACAGTTTGTAAAAAACAAGCTAAAATAGAGAGTTTAGAAGACAAATGTGATGAACGCACTGTAATTTTGTTTCCTTACATTCTTCCATACTAATCTAAGTATTAATTGAGCTAGAGGGATATTTTTCTTGTTATTAGTGAACAAACTGCATTTTATTGACCTGATTTGATCATATTTACTGTAATTTCAGTGTTCACAATCTAGAAATTATCTAGAGTGAGTGACAGGATTTGTATAATCTAGTAATAATCTAGGGTCCCACTTTATATTAAGTGACCTTAAGTACTATGTAGTTGCATAAAAAATAAGTACTACTAATCAATCATAAGTACAATGTGTAAAACATGTATTTACACAATAAGCACATCGTAACATATGATTAATTTCAGTGCAAGTACATATTAGTTAAGACCATTTAATATAAAGTGAAACCAAATGTAGTAATCTAGAATGAAGGACTGGACATTTATAATCTAGTAATAATCGATATAATCAAGAGGGAGTGACAGGATTTTTGTAATCTAGTAATGATCAAGATAATCTATCAATGGGAAGTTTGTTATCTAGTAATAAACTAGATAATCTAGAGTGAGTGACAGGATTTTTATAATCTAGTAATCTAGAGTGAGTAACAGGAGATTTTGTAATCTAGCAATAATCTAGATAATCTCAAGTAAGCGACAATATGTTTATAATCTAGTAATAATTTAAACAAGTAATCTAGAGCGAGTGATGAGATGTTTATAATCTAGTTATAAACTAGACAATCTAGAGCTAGTAACATGGAGTAAATAATCTAGTAATAAACTAGATAATCTAGAATGTTGTCATTAGTAATCTAGAGTGAGTAACATGAAGTACATAATCTAGTAATAAACTAGATAATCTAGAATTTTACCATTAGTAATCTAGAGTAACATGAAGTATATAATCTAGTAATAAACTAGATAATCTAGAATTTTACCATAAGTAATCTAGAGTGAGTAACATGAAGTATATAATCTAGTAATAAACTAGATAATCTAGAATTTTATCATAAGTGATCTAGAGTGAGTAATATGAAGTATATAATCTAGTAATAAACTAGATAATCTAGAATTTTATTATTAGTAATCTAGAGTGAGTAACATGAAGTATATAATTTAGTAATAAACTAGATAATCTAGAATATTATCATAAGTAATCTAGAGTGAGTAATATGAAGTATATAATCTAGTAATAAACTAGTTAATCTACAATTTTATCATTAGTAATCTAGAGTGAGTAACATGAAGTATCTAATCTAGTAATAAACTAGATAATCTAGAATTTTATCATTAGTAATCTAGAGTAACATGGTATATAATCTAGTAATAAACTAGATAATCTAGAATTTTATCATAAGTAATCTAGAGTGAGTAACATGAAGTATATAATCTAGTAATAAACTAGATAATCTAGAATTTTATCATTAGTAATCTAGAGTGAGTAAAATGAAGTATATAATCTAGTAATAAACTAGATAATCTAGAATCTTATCATTAGTAATCTAGAGTGAGTAACATGAAGTATATAATCTAGTAATAAACTAGATAATCTAAAATTTTATCATTAGTAATCTAGAGTGAGTAACATGAAGTATATAATCTAGTAATAAATTAGACAATCTAGAATTTTATCATTAGTAATCTAGAGTGAGTAACATGAAGTATATAATCTAGTAATAAATTAGACAATCTAGAATTTTATCATTAGTAATCTAGAGTGAGTAACATGAAGTATATAATCTAGTAATAAACTAGATAATCTAGAATTTTATCATTAGTAATCTAGAGTGAGTAACATGAAGTATATAATCTAGTAATAAACTAGATAATCTAGAATTTTATCATTAGTAATCTAGAGTGAGCAACATGAAGTATATAATCTAGTAATAAACTAGATAATCTAGAATTTTATCATTAGTAATCTAGAGTGAGTAACATGAAGTATATAATCTAGTAATAAACTAGATAATCTAGAATTTTATCATAAGTAATCTAGAGTGAGTAACAAGAAGTATATAATCTAGTAATAAACTAGATAATCTAGAATTTTATCATTAGTAATCTAGAGTGAGCAACATGAAGTATATAATCTAGTAATAAACTAGATAATCTAGAATTTTATCATTAGTAATCTAGAGTGAGTAACATGGTATATAATTCTAGTATATAACTAGATAATCTAGAATTTTATCATTAGTAATCTAGAGTGAGTAACATGAAGTATATAATCTAGTAATAAACTAGATAATCTAGAATTTTATCATTAGTAATCTAGAGTGAGCAACATGAAGTATATAATCTAGTAATAAACTAGATAATCTAGAATTTTATCATAAGTGATCTAGAGTGAGTAATATGAAGTATATAATCTAGTAATAAACTAGATAATCTAGAATTTTATTATTAGTAATCTAGAGTGAGTAACATGAAGTATATAATCTAGTAATAAACTAGATAATCTAGAATATTATCATAAGTAATCTAGAGTGAGTAATATGAAGTATATAATCTAGTAATAAACTAGTTAATCTACAATTTTATCATTAGTAATCTAGAGTGAGTAACATGAAGTATATAATCTAGTAATAACTAGATAATCTAGAATTTTATCATAGTAATCTAGAGTAGTAACATGAGTATATAATCTAGTAATAAACTAGATAATCTAGAATTTTATCATAAGTAATCTAGAGTGAGTAACATGAAGTATATAATCTAGTAATAAACTAGATAATCTAGAATTTTATCATTAGTAATCTAGAGTGAGTAAAATGAAGTATATAATCTAGTAATAAACTAGATAATCTAGAATCTTATCATTAGTAATCTAGAGTGAGTAACATGAAGTATATAATCTAGTAATAAACTAGATAATCTAAAATTTTATCATTAGTAATCTAGAGTGAGTAACATGAAGTATATAATCTAGTAATAAACTAGATAATCTAGAATTTTATCATTAGTAATCTAGAGTGAGTAACATGAAGTATATAATCTAGTAATAAATTAGACAATCTAGAATTTTATCATTAGTAATCTAGAGTGAGTAACATGAAGTATATAATCTAGTAATAAACTAGATAATCTAGAATTTTATCATTAGTAATCTAGAGTGAGTAACATGAAGTATATAATCTAGTAATAAACTAGATAATCTAGAGTTTTATCATTAGTAATCTAGAGTGAGTAACATGAAGTATATAATCTAGTAATAAACTAGATAATCTAGAATTTTATCATTGGTAATCTAGAGTGAGTAACATGAAGTATATAATCTAGTAATAAATTAGACAATCTAGAATTTTATCATTAGTAATCTAGAGTGAGTAACATGAAGTATATAATCTAGTAATAAACTAGATAATCTAGAATTTTATCATTAGTAATCTAGAGTGAGCAACATGAAGTATATAATCTAGTAATAAACTAGATAATCTAGAATTTTATCATTAGTAATCTAGAGTGAGCAACATGAAGTATATAATCTAGTAATAAACTAGATAATCTAGAATTTTATCATTAGTAATCTAGAGTGAGTAACATGAAGTATATAATCTAGTAATAAACTAGATAATCTAGAATTTTATCATTAATCTAGAGTGATACATAGTATAGTCTAGTATAACTAGAGAATCTAGATTTATCATAATCTAGAGTAATACAAGAACTAGATAATCTAGAATTTTATCATTAGTAATCTAGAGTGAGTAACATGGTATATAATTTAGTAATATACTAGACAATCTAGAATTTTATAATTAGTAATCTAGAGTGAGTAACATGAAGTATATAATCTAGTAATAAACTAGATAATCTAGAATTTTATCATTAGTAATCTAGAGTGAGTAACATGGTATATAATTTAGTAATATACTAGACAATCTAGAATTTTATAATTAGTAATCTAGAGCTAGTAACGAAGTATATAATTTAGTAATAAACTAGATAATCTAGAATTTTATAATTAGTAAATCTAGAGTGAAGTTTATAAACTGAGTGACAGGACTTTAGTAATAATCTAGATAATGTAATAATCTATAGTGAGTGACTGGATGTTTATAATCTAGTAATAAACTAGATAATCTAGAGTCAGTGACAGGAATTTTATAATCTAACAATTTAGAGTAACGAGAAGTTTGTAAACTAGTAATAATCTTGAGTGAGTGACAGGACTTTAATAATCTGGTAATAATCTAGACAATCTAATAATCTAGAGTGAGTGACTGGATGTTTATCGTCTAGTAATAATCTAGATATTTTAATAATCTAGAGTGATTGACAGGATTTTTATAAGCTAGTAATCTAGAGCAAGTGATGGGAAGTTTGTATAATGTTCATAATCTAGATAATCTGAAGCAAGCGACGGGATGTTTATAAACTAGTAATAATTAAAACAAGTAATCTAGAATGAGTGACGTTATGTATATAATGTATTAATGATCTAGACAATCTAGAGCGGGCAACAGGAAGTTTGTAATCTAGTAATAAACTAGATAATCTAGAGTCAGTGACATACATTTTATTATCTAGTAATATAGAGTGAGTCACAGGAAGTTTATAAACTAGCAATAATCTAGAGTGAGTGTCAGAATTTTAATAATCTAGTAATAATCTAGACAATCTAATAATCTAGAGTGACTGACTGGAGGTTTATAATTTGGTTTTGAGCTAGATGGGGCGACACGGTGGCGCAGTGGATAGCACAATCGTCTCACAGCAATAAGGTCGCTGGTTTGAGCCTTGGCTGGGTCAGTTGGCATTTCTGTGTGGAGTCTCGGTTGTAACGGGTGGTTATTCAAGTTACTGTTGCCTTTCTATCAGCTGGAACCAGTCTGGCCATTCTCCTCTGACATCAACAAGGCATTTGCACCCACAGAACTGCTGCTCACTGGATGTTTTCTCTTTTTCAGACCATTCTCTGTAAACCCTAGAGATGGTTGTGCGTGAAAATCGCAGTAGATCAGCAGTTTCTGAAATCCTCAGACCAGCCCGTCTGGCACCAACAACCATGCCAGTTTCAAGGTCACTTAAACACCTTTCTTCCGCATTCTGATGCTCGGCTTAAACTGCAGCAGATCGTCTTGATCATGTCTACAAGCCTAAATGCATTGATTTGCTGCCATGTGATTGGCTGATTAGAAATTAGCATTAACGAGCAGTCGGACATGTGTACCTAATAAAGTGGCCGGTGAGTGTATATATTAGTATATAATTTTTTTGGACAAATATCTAATCATTCAAATTAAACACAAATGTAAACAGATAAGCTTAACTTAGTTGTTTATTACTCATACGTTCAACCAAACATTGACAAACATTCAAATCACAAACCCCATTTTCTCATCCCCACACACACATTTAGTACTTTGGCCAACTGCTGACATAAAACATACACAAACAAGAACACACGCACACTTCACAGCCGCGATCCAAATAAAGTTACCTTTTATTCTCTCCCAATAAACAGATAAAAGGAATAAAATAAATTAAAAAGGCAACATCCAAGAATCATGCACTAATTACGCAAACCAAACAAAGAAATATGAACATCTAAATTAAAATATAAAAGCTTTCCCGCTTAAAAAAAGCACTCACGCTAACAACATTGATCAAGCTCTGCGACCTCGTGGAGATCCCTAAAACACGCAGGTGAGCATTTTCGTGAGAAAGAGTGACGTTACATTCATTAAATTGCATTGTAGCACAGTTAGGTGTGTGACTTCAGCGATACTGTGATTGGTTATATGACCAAACGTATTTTTGTTTCAGGATTACAGCCATTCGATCAGTTCTTAAAGGGATAGTTCACCCTAAAATGAAAACTACCACATCATTTTCTCTCGCTCATGCGGTTTTAAATCTTTACACGTTAAACACAAAAGAAGATATTTTGAATAATGTTGGTTCTGGCACCAATCGAAAATAAATTGGAGACAGGTCGGGACTGCAGACAGGCCAGTCAAATACCTGTATCCTCTTCCTCCGCAGTCAGGACTTAGTAATGTGTGCAGAATGTCTTGCTGAAATATGCATGGGCGTCCCTGGAAAAGAAGGCAGCATTTTGTATGGATGTCAATGGGTGCCAGCTACCAGCATTCTTCAAAATATCTTCTTTTGTGTACGACAGAACAAGGAAACTTGAATAAAAGCGAGTAAACAATGATATAATTTTAATTTTGAGTGACCCATCTCTTTAACATAATATTAATCTAGTGTTGAAGAAATAGGAGTATATGAAATGGTTATGGCGTCTTATAATGTAGCACCAGAGAAGGTTTAGCACATGGCATTTAAAGCGACACTTCACCCCCTAAAAACGAACATTTTTGGTCATTTATTTATTTATTATTAGACTATCCATGACGTATGTGACTTTGATTATAGTCATTGCTGCAACACAAAATATAAATCCACAGATGCCGTCGTTTTGAGAGTCAAAAAACAAACACAAGCATAACAAACTGAATCTCTTACATCTTAAGAAGCAAATCAATTGGTTCAAACTGGACATAATTTAAAGCATAATTAACTTAATAACATTGGGATTACGTTTGCATTACTTGTATTGGCATGTTTAACTCTTCTTTTTTACTTTAGCAATTTCCAGAGACCAAAAATTCAGCAAACATTTATTACAACTTACGAATGAGATAAAAAAGTCATCTACATCTATGATGGCCTGAGGTAAATTAACATTCAAATCTACTTCTTTTAGGGGGAAACTCTTTACATTTTGTTATGAAATATAGCAAATATTTTTATCCATTGTAGTCATGTTATTATTATTGTTATTATTTCTTACCTTTACACTTAAATTAAAAAAAAGAATTTACTTTTATTCTATCATTTACTAAACCTCAAGCCATTTCAAATCTATCTAGTGTGAATAAATTCAACTTAAAGGGAGCGTTCCCTCAAAAATGAAAATACTTCCGTCATTCTCTTGTTCAAAACATGAGTTTCTTTCCACTGTTGAACACAAAAGAAGATATTGACTTCCATAGTATTTTTTCCCCTTACAATAGAAGACGATGGGTCAAAGCAACCAACATTCTTCAAATTATCTTCTTTTGTGTTCAACGGGAAAAAAAGAAACGGTTTAAAACCACATGAGGGAGTGTAAATGAGATAATTTTCCTTTCTGTCTTTAAATGACATATATAGTCCTAACAAAACGTTTCATTTACGTTTTAAAAAGGGATGTTCACTCAAAAATGGAAATCTACACACTATTTACTCACCCTTAAGTGGTTTCAAACATTTAATTAGTTTCTGTTGAACAGAAAATATTATATTTTGTAAAACAGGTAAAGGGTGGGTAAATGATGCCAGAATTTTCAGTTTGGGGTTAACTATCCCTTTAATAATAATAACAATAATATTAATATTATTATTAATAATAATTATGACATATTTCAGTTAAACGTCTGTCTAACATTATTTCGAGTGCTGTAACTTATAACTTATTGATCTGCTTCACAGTCTCTAAATCCTCCTCCTTATTGTGTTATATTTGCGGTCAGAAAACTGGTCCTGATGTTCGGTTATTGTGATTTTGCTCATTTTATGGAAGGATATTTTCAGAGACCAAAAATTCAGCTAAAATGTTATTCAATTTTGTAACGAGGGAAAAAAGAAGAAAAGGAAAAAAAGAGTCACCTACATCTATGATGGCCTAACAATAACATTAAAATGACCCCCTTTTTAGGGGCTAAACTGTTTAATTTTTATTATTAAATATAATAAATATTTTATCCAATGTTGTCTTATTATTATTATTATTATTATTATTATTATTATTTCTTTTATACTTTAAAAATAAAAAATAAAACTGTGCTCACCCTCATGCCACATCTATACATGTATCCTAGTTCACTCAAAAAATCTAATTCCTTCATTTACTCACTCATTCACTTGTTCAAAACATATTAAGTGTTTCTTTCCTCTGTTGAACACAAAAGAAGATATTTTGAAGAATGCTGGAAGCAGGCACCCATTGACTTCCATAGTATTTTTCTTTTCTTACAATAGAAGTTGATGGGTTGATCACAAAAGAAGATACTTTGAAGAATACTGGTAATTCTGGCACCCACTGACTTCCATAGAAGAAAAAAAATACTATAGAAGTTGATCCAGCAACCAACATTCTTCACAATATCTTCTTTTGTGTTTAACAGAAACAAACATAATAAAAAACACATTACAACATAATGAATCAAAGAAAAGAGACTGAAACAAAGCTAAAAAAACACGAGAAAGTCAAATGTCTAATAATAAATGAAGAAAAAAAAAAAACTAAAACTATAAGAAAATATTATCTTACTTCAGTTGAACATGAACACATATTTTTTGAAGAATGTTGGTAACAGGTACCCATCGACTTCCACTGTATTTTTCTTTTTTCTACAATGGAAGTTGATGGGTCCCAGCATTCAACATTCTTCAAAATATCTTCTGTGTTCAACAACAAAAAGAAATGGTTTAAAACCACATGAGGGAGTGTAAATAAGACAATTTCTCCTTTCTGAGTGAACTACATCTTTAAATGACATATATAGTCCTAACAAAAACATATTACTTACGTTTTAAAAAGGGATAGTTCACTCAAAAATTCTAATTCTTCCATCATCTACTCACCATTCACTTGTTCACAACATATTTGAGTTTCTTTCCTCTGCTGAACAAAGCTGGTAGCTGGCACTCATTTACTTCCAAAGTATTTCTCTTTTCCTACAATGGAAGTCGATGGATCCCAGCAACCAACATTCTTCAAAATATCTTCTTTTGTTTTCAACAGAAGAAACAGTTTAAAGCCACTTGAGGGAGTGTAAATAAGCCATTTTTTTCCTTTCTGAGTGAACTATCCCTTTAAATGACATATATAGTCCTAACAAAATTGTTTTATTTACGTTTTAAAAAGGGATAGTTCACTCAGAAATTCTAATTCTTCCATCATGTACTCACTCGTCACTTCTTTAAAACATATTTGAGTTTCTTTCCTCTGCTGAAAACAAAAGAAGATATTCTGAAGAATGCTGGTAGCCAGCCCTCATTTACTTCCAAAGTATTTCTCTTTTCCTACAATGGAAGTTGATGGGTTCCAGCAAACAACATTCTTCAAAATATCTTCTTTTGTATTCAACAGAAGAGTTTAAAACCACATAAGGAAGTGTAAATAAGATTTTTTTTTCCTTTTTGAGTGAACTATCCCTTTAAATGACATGTATAGTCCTGACAAAATAGTTTTATTTACGTTTCAAAAAGGGATAGTTCACTCAAAAATTCTAATTCTTTCATCATGTACTCACTCGTCACTTCTTTAAAACATATTTGAGTTTCTTTCCTCTGCTGAACACAAAAGAAGATACTTTGAAGAATGCTGGTAGTCAGCCCTCATTTACTTCCAAAGTATTTCTCTTTTCCTACAATGGAAGTCGATGGGTCCCAGCAACCAACATTCTTCAAAATATCTTCTTTTGTTTTCAACAGAAGAGTTTAAAACCACATAAGGGAGTGTAAATAAGACATTTTTTTCCTTTCTGAGTGAACTATCCCTTTAAATGACATGTATAGTCCTAACAAAACGTTTTATTTACATTTTAAAAAGAGATAGTTCACTCAAAAATGAAATCTACACACTATTTACCCACACTCAAGTAGTTCCAAACCTTTAAGTACTTTCTTTCTTCTAGATATTTATAAGATATTTTGAAGAACAATTAAGGGGTGAGTAAATGATGCGTTTTCAGTTTGGGGTGAACTATCCCTTTATTAATAATAATAATAATAATAATAATAATAATAATAATAATAATAATAATAATAATAATTATAATAATATCTTTCAGTTTAATGTCTGTGTAACATTATTTCGAGTGCTGTAACTTGTAAACTATCTATCTGATGTTCGGTTATTGTGACTTTGCTCAGTTTAGTGACTGATATGCGAAATATGCACTTAGGCAAACACAGGTGAGGTGCGACACAGGCAAACGGCCGGTGAGTTCAGCTAAAGCCTTACACGCTGCAGTGTATCTGGTACAGTTTCAGGTAAGAGAGTCTTGGTGGCTCAACTCGGAGTCTGAGCTGGGGTCTGGGAGGGCATGGTTATCCCGGAGATCAGGTTCCAGTTCGGGATCGTTCTCATCGTTGCTTTCTGCGCTGTAGTCGACTTCCTCCAGAAACGCTGGCTCATCTTCATCCAATACGTATGTGGTGGGACTGCAGGAAACACACAAACACACACACGCACATGTATGATTGTTAGCCATTACTGTACATGTCAGTTAAGAGGAGGATATGAGAAGTGAGATCATATTGTATCATCTGACAGAAATAGAACAGTTTATTCCCGTAAGTCACGAGCTGCTTGTTTCATTTGTTTAAACATCACCTTAACATTCGTTCATGTGAGATGCTTGTGTTTATTTTTTGTAAGTGTGGGTCTAGCAGCAAAAAACAGCTTGACATTTGGATGTTGCAGTTACTTTGATTTGATGCAGGGGTGCCGCGGGGAGGGGAGGGGATGGGGGCGGACGGTTGGGATGATTCTAAGGGTTCTAACCCAACATCATTCATGTATGAATGGATGGATGGACGGATATATCAATAAATTAATAAATGGATGAGCAAATGAATGAATGAAGAGATGGATAAATAAATAAATTAATAAGTAAATAAACTAATGAATGAATGAATTAATTAATATATAGATGAATGTATGAATGAATAAATAAGTAAATGAATGAATGGATGGATGGATGGATGGATGGATGGATGGATGAATAAATAAATAAATAAATGGATGAATGAATAATACATAAATAAATGAATAAATAAGTAAATTAATGAATAAATGAATGAATGGTCAAGTAAATAAATTAACAAATGAATTAATGCAAAAATGAATGAATGGATGAATAAATGAGTAAATAAATGAATGAATGGATGAATAAATGAATAAATAAACGAATAAATAATAAAAAATGAATGCATAGATGAATGAATGGATAAATAAATGAGTAAATAAATGAATGTATGAATAAATAAATGAATAAATAAGTAAAAGAATGAACGAATGAATAAATGAATGGATGGATAAATAAACAAATTAATAAGTAAATGAATGGACGATTGACTAAATAAATGATAAAATAAGTAAATGAATGAATGAATGAATGGAATTAATGAATAAATGATTAAATGGATGAATGAATGGATAAACAAATGAATTCATAAATTAATGGATAGATGAATGAATGGATGACTAAGTAAATAAAATGAATGAATGAGTGAATGGATGCATAAATAAATAAATGAATAAATACGTAAATGGATGGATGGATGGATGAATGGACAAGTAAATTAATAAATTAATTAATGGATAGATGAATGAATAAATTAATAAATAAATAAATAATTAAATAAAAATCAATGCATGGATGAATGAATGGCTGAATAAGTAAATAAAATGAATGAATGAATGGATGGATGAATGAATAAATAAATTATTAAATAGTTAAATGAATGAATGAATGTATGGATGAATGAATAAATAAATTATTGAATAGTTAAATGAATGAATGAATGCATGGATGAATGAATAAATAAATTATTAAATAGTTAAATGAATGAATGAATGTATGGATGAATGAATAAATAAATTGTTGAATAGTTAAATGAATGAATGAATGAATGTATGGATGAATGAATAAATAAATACATAAATAAATGAATGGATGGATGAATGAAGGAATAAATAAATGAAAAGTAAATGAAAGAATGGACGAATAACTAAAATAAATTAAGTAAATGAGTGAATGGATTAATAACTAAAATGAATAAATAAGTAAATAAATGAATAGATGAATGAATGAACACACAATTCATTCATGTGAGCATCACAAGCATAGCAGGACAAGTTCCGAAACCGCAGTTGAATACTTTTGATCAGGGGGTTTGTTGGGATCTCCAACCCGAGCAATAACAAACGACAGGTCAATACGACGAAAACCGACAAACGGCTCCAGCAGGTTTAGCGGTGGAAAAACCTCAGAGCGGGCATTTCTCCCTGTAACGCAATAACCTTACTAAGAGTGATGATGGTTTTATGGCCCTCTTGTTAAGCAGTTAAATGGTTTAATGTGTGGTCTGGTGGTCGGGCTGGTTTTAGTGGGTTTTTAATGGTTTTAATGGTGTGAGGGGGAAGAAACTGGATCCGAGCGAGACGGGCCGAGGGGACGGGAGGCCAGACTCAAAGTGGATTAGCGGGCGTTTTGATCAGGTGATTAGATGAGCGTAATGAGCAGAGTGCTTCTTTCTTTTTTCACTCAAGTGCACCGGGCCCCATGTGACCAGCAGCTCCTCAAGTGGAGCCGGCCATTAGAAGAGGCTGCAAGATCCTGTGTGTGTGTCCATTATAGAAATACACACGCTGGGAGGGGCACAAGTACGTTCCCAAGAAGCTTCTAGACTCTTCTGACATCATGGACAGCGTGGCTATTACGGTTCTGAACATTATTGCGGGCTCCGAGATGCTTAATGTTGCACTGAGATTCGATATGGCAGCTGTTGCATCTTGTGTGGTTGTGTGCCGGTTCACAATGACAGGGCGTCCTGAGCTGGATCTGCTCAGTAGAACTGGCAAATGTGTGTGTGTGGGTGTGTGTTGGTGAGGGAATGAGTGAGTGAGTGTGTATGTTTACCTGTTAATGTTGGCGATGTACTGTGTGTGTATGAGAGTGTGCGTGTGTGTGTGTGTGTGTGTGTGTGAGAGAGAGAGAGAGAGAGAGAGAGAGAGAGAGAGAGAGAGAGAGAGAGAGAGAGAGAGTGTGTGTGTGTTCACCTGGTGATTTTGGGGATGTTGTGCGTGTGTGTGTGTCTGTGTGTGATCCTAGTGATGTTGGGGGCGTGTGTGTTCACTTAGTGATGTTGGGAATGTGGCGTGTGTGTGTGTGTGTGTTCACCTGGTGATGTTGAGGATGTGGAATGTGCGTGTTCACCTAGTGATGTTGGGATGTGGCGTGTGTGTGTGTGTGTGTGTGTGTGTGTGTTTACCTGGTGATGTGGAATGTGTGTGTTCACCTGGTGATGTTGGGTATGTGGTGTCATGTGTATGTGTGTGTGTGTGTGTGTGTGCGTGTTCACCTAGTGATGTTAGGGATGTGGCGTGTGTGTGTGTGTGTGTGTATGAAGGTGTTCACTTAGTGATGCTGGAAATGTGGCGTGTGTGTGTGTTCATCTGGTTATGTTGAGGATGTGGAATGTGTGTGTGTTCACCTAGTGATGTTGGGCATGTGGCGTGTGTGTGTGTGTGTATATGTGTGTTCACTTAGTGATGCTGGAAATGTGGCGTGTGTGTGTGTGTTCATCTGGTTATGTTGGGGTTGTGGAATGTGTGTGTGTTCACCAGGTGATTTTGAGGATGTGGAATGTGTGTGTGTGTGTTCAACCGGTGATATTAGGGATGTGGAATGTGCGTGTGTACACCTGGTGATGTTGGGGATGTGGCATGTATGTGTGTGTGTGTGTGTGTGTGTTCACCTGGTGATGTTGGAGATGTGGCGTGTTTGTTTGTGTGTGTGTTCACCTAGTAATGTTGGGGATGTGGCGTGTGTGTGTCTGTTCACCTGGTGATGTTAGGGATGTGGCGTGTGTGTTCACATAGTGATGTTGGGGATGTGGCGTGTGTGTGTCTGTGTGTGTTCACGTAGTGATGTTGGGAATGTGGCGTGTGTGTTCATGTGTGTGTGTGTGTGTGTATTCACCTGGTGATGTTGGGGATGTGGAATGTGTGTGTTCACCTGGTGATGTTGGGGATGTGACGTGTGTCTATCAGCTCGTTCTCCATGTCCAGCAGATGAGAGTTGTGGTTGTGAAGCTCTAATGGGGACGTGAAGCGCCTAAGTCTCAGCAGAGCCAAACAAAACTGAGAGCCCATTTCCTCCAGTTCACTCGTACCGATCTGAAGACCCTGAAAACACACACATCGTCACTCATTTTGTTACAGCCTTATTTTAAAATATATTAAATCCATAAATTCCTCCTAATTCTAGAAACAACACCCCATATCCACAATATGACAATGTATTTTTAAGGTCCTGTGAAATCAAAATAAAGAAATGTTGATAAGTCAAAATTAAGTGGGCGTTTCCTTAATCAGGTAAGTAAAATAGTCTTATTTCAAAGCGAAAATGATAATATCTAACCCCGTTGGCAGATTATCTTGTTTTAAGAAAAAAACTCACTTTATTTAGACATATTATTTGTGAAAACAAGACACTATTTTTTTGCTTGTCTAGAAAATGCTTCTTAATTTAAGAACTTTTAGATATTTGGACAAGGAACAAGACAAAAACTCCAAGAGAAGCATTTTTTACAGTGTGAGCACCACAGCTCAGTGTGTCAGAGAATGTGTTACTGCAGCTAAATGATAACCCAACACATGCTAACACTAGCTTACTAAATGTAAATATTCAGCTGAGCTCTGACTTATTCAGATATTAGACAGAAAGAAGCTTCAGCCATGTTACTTGAACTCACAGAGACGCCATTATGTGTCCTGCAGACAGAAGATTGTGTGTGAGTCACTATCAGAGACGTAAGAATGCTAAATATTTCACAGTTAGCCTGTAGCGCCATCTACTGTTCACATCCGTCATCAAAACAGGTGATGAATACAGAAGACATTTATTTATCCAGACGGTTGGAAACACATCTGAGGTAATCAACAAAAATCAGCCCAATAACATTAAGACTTATGTTTAGCTTTCGTATGATTGCGGATCATATTTCTTTTTCGTTTTAAATTTGGTCTTAAAAAAAACCTAATTCGTAAAAGATTTGCTCACTGTGAAAATATGATGCAAAACGGCAATCATGTGGAGCTAAATCAACTGAAATAATACTATAGTAATACTACCCTGTTGAAAAATCCAGCTTAAACCAGCCTAAGCTGGTTGGCTGGTTTTAGCTGGTTGACCAGCCTGGTTTTAGAGGGGTTTTGGCCATTTCCAGGCTGGTTTCCAGCCATTTCCAGCCTAAACCAGCTAAGACCAGGCTGGAAATGGCTGGAAACCAGCCTGGAAATGGCCAAAACCCCTCTAAAACCAGGCTGGTCAACCAGCTAAAACCAGCCAACCAGCCTAGGCTGGTTTAAGCTGTTTTTTTCAGTAGGGTATAGCGTTTTTGAGCCATACGGTACAGTGTATTATGGCATTTACAACATTTTGTTAATAAACGCTAGAGCATACTGAACTAACAAACTGTAATAAATACTGTAGTAAATCTTAACTGGGATGTATTGTAGTGTAATATACATAGTTGTAGAAAATTTAGAGTATTGAGTCATTAGGTTTATATTACTGTATAGTTGTGTTACCACAACAATTACAAAATTACCACAACAGATTAATTCAAGTACTTTACACTCAAAAATTATTTTATTTAAGATTACTTATTTATAATGAGCTAAACTACACAATTCTTGAGATATTTTTATTATTTATTATTATTTGCCTGTTCCCATAGGACATGTACAAGTTCGATTTGTATGTCTATATTCTATAACATAATAGATTTAATACAATAGAATCAACATCACTGCTGTCAAATGATTAATCGCGATTGAACACATCCAAAATAAGTATATATATAAATATATATATGAAAAACATAAAAACAAAATATCTACATATTAACAAATTTACATATACGTTGGAGCTCAACCATTCTCACTGGCAGAGCGGTGATAAAACAAAACTCTATTGGCTGTTTTTTTTTTTAAGGGAGGAGCTACTTTATGTCCCGCCCTCTCTTTATGTTTCAGTTGAGATAACGCCAAACATAAAATAAAAATGCACATTTCAAAGCACTCCACGAGACCTTTAAAAAGAAAAATCAAACTAACCTTCTGTGTTTGCGTAAAAATAGTCTGTGCTGACCTTGTATTTTCCCTGGTCACAGCCACAAAGCGTGCTCTCCATGGTGTAACTGCGCTGCACGCCGATCTCCCGCCACACCACCACACGCGCCGTGGCTTCTTTAGAGCGTTCCACCACAAAACTGCAGCTGGACAGACTGAACGCTGGAGCCATCTGAGACAGCAGCTTAGGCAGAGTCTGCAACACGCCAACAATATACAGTTGAAGTCAGAATTATTAGCCCTCCTGAATTATTAGCACCTCTATATATTATTTCTGTTTAACAGAAAGGAAATTTTTTCAACACATTTCTAAACATAATCGTTTTAATAACTCATCTCTAATAACTGATTTATTTTATCAGTATTTTATCATATTTGCCATGATGACAGTACATAATATTTGACTAGATATTTTTCAAGACACTTCTATACAGCTTAAAGTGACATTTAAAGGCTTAACTAGGTTAATTAGGCTAGTTAGGGTAATTAGGCAAGTCACTGTATAACGATGTTTTTTTTGTAGACAATCGAAAACAAATATTGCTTAAGGGGGCTAATAATATTGACCTTAAATGTTTTTTTAAAAAATTAAAAACTACTATTCTAGCCAACCTAGAACCTAGGATCCAGGAGGAACAATGCGGTTGTCGTTTAGGCCATGGTACACTTGACCAGCTCTATACCCTCACCAGGGTGCTCGAGGGTTCATGGGAGTATGCCCAACGAGTCCACATGTGTTTTGTGGACTTGGACAAGGCATTCGACCGTGTACCTTGTGGCAATCTGTGGAGGGGGCTCTGGGAGTATGGGGTCAGAGGCACTTTGTTAAGGGCTGTCTCGTCCCTGTATGAACAGAGTAGGAGTCTGGTTGGCGTTGTCGGCAATAAGTCAAACTTGTTCCCAGTGCATGATGGACTTCGACAGGGCTGCCCTTTGTCACCAATTCTGTTCATAATTTTTAAGGACAGAATTTCAAAGAGCAGCTTGAGGCTGGAGGGGGTCCGGTTCGGAGACCACAGGATTTCATCCTTGTTATTGCAGACAATGTTGTTCTGTTGGCTTCATCGAACATTGACCATCAGCATGCACTGGGGCAGTGGCTGGGATGAGAATCAGCACCTCCAAGTTGGAGGCCATGGTGCTCCATCGAAAAAAAGGTGGTTTGCCATCTCCAGGTTGGAGCAAAGTCCTTACCCCAGGTGGAGGAGTTTAAGTATCCTGGGGTTTTGTTCAAGAGTGAGGGAAGGATGGAACGCGAGATTGACAGGCAGATTGGTGCAGCGGCAGCAGTAAAGCGGTCGATGTACCAGTCCATTGTGGTAAAGAAGGAGCTGAGCCGAAAGGCAAAGCTCTGGATTTACCAGTCAATCTACGTTCCTACTCACACCTATAGTCATGAGCTTTGGATCGTGACCAAAAGGAAAGATCTTGGATACAAGCGGCCCGAAATAAGTTTCCTTCGCAGGGTGGCAGGTTGCACCCTTATAGATACCCATCTGTTTCGGATGCCTCCTGGATGCCTACCTAGGGAGGTGTTCCAGGCATGTCCCACCGGAAGGAGGCCTCGGGGAAGACCCAGGACACGATGGATAGACTATGTCTCTCGGCTGGCCTAGGAACACCTCAGGATCTGTCCCAGGACACGCACGATAGACTTTGTCTCTCGGCTGGCCTAGGAACACCTCGGGATCTCCCCGGAGGAGCTGGAGGAAGTGTCTGGGGAGAGGGAAGTCTGGGGTTCTCTCCCAAGACTGCTGTACCCACAACCCGGTCCAGAAAAGCGGTAGGAGATGAATGAATGAATGAATATTCTAGCCGAAATAAAAAAAATAAGACATTCTCCAGAAGAAAATGTATCTAAATAATGAAAAATATCTAGTAAAATATTATGTACTGTTAAACATTATGAACGTTTCTTAAAAGCCCTTACTTTGCAGTGGGCAGTCGTGCGTACAATGTGTGAATGACCCATTTTTGCAGGTTAATTTTCATAAAAGATTTGGATTGACTCAGAAGAAGCTGTGAACTAAAAACAATTGAACAAATAAGTCTAAAAACACAATGACGTGTTACCCTGTATCCGAGGTCCTCGTTTAGGTCACATGTGCTGGTGTTGACACTGGACTGCCACATCGTCTCCTTAATACTACAGCCGTACATGAAAACATTCTTCTTCCGTGAGTGACCGTGATAGTCGCAGAAAACCTACACAAACACAACCAAAGTTAACAGATAAACACACTGCTAGTTTCATCAAACATATAAATCACACAGCTCTCTTATATCAGCAGTGTCCAATCTTGCTAGCTCCAACTCACTCACAAGGAGCTTTCTTGTGAGTCTGAATACCTTGATTAGCAGGTTCTGGTGGGTTTAATTAGGGTTAGAGCTCGACATCCCAGACTTTGGGAATAGTTTTCCTTTCCAAGGCACTACTTTTCTATTATTTTTATATGTAAACACACGCTTGACAGAAGCGCTTTAAAGCGTCGTGCATGTGAGTGCTGCATTTTTTAAACAATGTGTGAAGTTGCTCATTACTGTCAGTTCCAAAGCAGTGGGCCAATCAGAATAACGTGGAAGTGGGACAACCATTGCAAGTTTCTGTTTACAGGTGCTCCTTGTCTGGATACCTCGTGCTTTAAGCTGTGCCTTTTTTCAAAGCACTATGAAGTGTTGTTTGTTGCGTTTTGAGAAACAAATACGTGCCTATGTAAATGAGCCCTAATACTGTGTTCACGCCAGACGTGGAACGTGTGAATAAATGGCGATATTCACTCGTAAATAGAAGCATCAAATTCGCGTGTCAATTTGGCTTCACAATAGACACTGATTCACATTATGCGCAGGACTTCTGTCTGCCCGGTGACTCTAGCTTCATTGCTAAATGGCTGACATGGATTTTATTGAGAGAATAACTGTGTTTATGTGCTTTAGGAAGGTTAAAAACAGCATATGGATCAGTTCGGCGCCATGTCCGAGTCCAGAAACTACAGCTGGATGATGGAGGCTTTCAGCTGTGCTTCAGACTGAGCCGAGCGCAGTTTGATGAGCTGTTGTCTGGTGTTGGCATGAGGATTTCCCCTCGGGACGCTAACAGGTGCTACGTCTCCACCTAATTCGCGCGTGTCATGTCGTAGGATGTCTATTCGCGTCTTTGCATTAACTTAACATGTACATTACTCACGATTGTTACTTCATCCGTGTCTGGTGTGAATGCAGCATTGGGCTACATTTATAAGACAACAATTTAGCATAAAATGTTTTCTAATTGTGTCTTTTAACATGAGAGAGTTTTAAAAAACGATCCACGTTTCCACATCCAAAACAACCAAAAATGCAGCATTACGTATGCCAGGCCAGTATTTGTCACTGGGACCTTGTTAGTAAACAACATTACTTGCAGAAAAGTGAGGACTTGCAGTCTGCGACTCACTGCTGGTGTGTGTAGAATTAGCAGATTGTGAAGAATGCTTCTCCGTTTTTGGTTGTAACGCTTTGCTGATGAAGCATTAGCAAAAGCAACGACAGCACTACCACATACTCCACCATTGTTCTGTGTTGGTCTGTGCTTGCTTTTAATCTACAGCTCCCTAAATACATACTTTGCACAAGCATGACATCATTTTCATAGACTCTCATTTTAGGTGTTTACAAGGAAACGACAGGTGTTTCCCAGTGAGAAGTTGCAGCAGGAAGGGCATCCGCTGCGTGAAACATATGCCGGATAAGTTGGCTGTTCATTCCGCAGTGGCGACCTCAGATTATTAAAGCCGAAAAGAAAATGAATGAATGAACACAACAATGGTGGGGATAATTTGTGTGTTTTCAGTCACACAAATGCCATTATTTTGTGAACAAACAGTCAAAACACATACTAAAGATCCCGTTTTTGACTTTAAACAGCCCGCTTATGTGATGCTCTCTCACCAGAGGAGTTCTTCCTGTAGCTCTGAGGTATTGCAGGAGACTCTTGGCATGGTAAATGGTGGGATGAAGTTCGGCATTGGGGTTCTGCCACTGCCTATTCAGATCCTCGCCACTTAGAGAACAACGATGACTGCAAAAAAAACCACAAAGTATATTGGAAATGTAGACATATTTTATTTGCCTATTTGTGGAAACAAATTGCATTACAAATGCTGAATTAATTTTGATCAAGTTTGGATCAGCTATCAATCAGCAAAGAGTTTTAAAACATTTAAATAATATGTATTTATTTTATCATTGTTATTATTTTGTGCCACCATTAGGGCTCTTGGTAACACCTATTTCACACTACATGACTTTAAACATTAGGCAGATCTCTGTGCCGTTAAGAATACATGACTTGATTATGCGTCTTTAAATCACTGTGGTGCTCACACTACGAAACACAACATAAACGATTCACAGCCAATGAAATGTTGAGGGCGGAGCCATCAGTAAGAGCTGAACACTGTTGGCTATTTGTGTGATGATGGGAGCGTTCGAAAACACTCAGTATTTTTCACTCAGTATTTTTAGTAAGAGTACTTTTTTTGCTTTTATTCTTTCCATAATAAATAAAATATATTTGTAGAGTAACCCATGTTCTCTTGTCATTAATATTTTAATAATCTATAATAGGTAGAACTGTCCGAGATATGAACAAAAGCAGGTGATTCATGAAGGTTTTATTGAAAAAAAAACTTCAGGGGGCGGGCAAAAGAAACCCACCGTGAATTCAGACCGATAAACAGAAGTAGGACGTTTCCAGAACTAAGTCATATCATTATTTTTATTGAAGATTTTCAAACAAATTATTTTTTTTTATTTTTACAAGTTATTTTAATGATTATAAAGATTGTTATAACTATTCAAGATTTAGTCCCATTTTATATTAAGTGTCCTTAACTAGTATGTACTTGCATCAAAAAATAAATACAGTGTACTCACTGTGTTCATAATGTATTTGAGAACACTTGTGGTGCTTTGAGTTGGGATAGCGCTAGGGTTATGGACAGGTTTGGTGGTATGGGTAGGTCAACAGTGTATTTACAGATGTAATTACAGAATTTAATTACAGAAGTAATTACATAAAGGTATTAAATCAAGCATAAGTTCACAGTCAATACATGTATTTACACAATAAGAACATTGTAACGAATTATTAATTTCAGTGTAAGTGCATCGTAGTTAAGGACACTTTGACCGCCCCTGTCAGAACGTGTCATGTATAAAAGCCTCGTCCGTTTCAAGAGGTGCATGCGCAGTCATCAGAGGTCCACGCCAGGCAAAAGTATGAATCAGCCTTAACTTACAGATTGGGCCAAAAATTGGGTTAAAAATCCTGTAGTGTGAACTAGGCATAAGCCTGTGCATTAATGCAGCCCCTGTACACCCCACAGAGTTGAGTTTCTGTTCACCATATCAAAGAAAGTCAATAGAGATTAAGATATGAAAAGCCCACCCTGGAGTGCTAACATGTTTGTGGCTTTAAGACAAAAAAAGGGTTGCCTGATAAATTATTACATGGTTTATCTTAAGACAAGACCGGACGTGGCTGAAAACACAGTTGGTTTTCGTTGGCGCTAGTTGTTTTGCATCGGCCTAGTGTGTCCTGAAACTTAAACCATATGACAAACTTTTTATAGGACATCTTTAGCTTTGGCTGCACTCTGAAGTTAAATACAAGGGGTGAACTGATCATCAATAGATTCCATTCATTTGTAGAAGCACATGGAGGTGAATTTATCTGTTAACATACTTCCCATTGATGACCCCGTCAGGGTTGAGCATCGGCATGATTTTGAAGATGTAGCTCTGGCGTAGACTCTGGGCTTGCGGACTGCAGCTCATGAGGAACTCCAGACTGCCCTTCATCACCCAGCTGGAGTTCGTCTCTCCAGGATGAACCCGCGCAGACAGAAAAATCACTGGACGGCTTCCTGCACACACAAACATGCCACACTCGTTCAGTGTGCCTCTCCATAGTTCACTATGCCACAAATAAATACCATAGAAAAGTATATTAAATACTGCACCCTTATAGGTTCAAGCATCAAAACAAACACTACACCATATCTATACACCTAAAATTCAACATAAATCATCTAAAAATGACATTCATTATACAATTTAAGCAACGTTGGTAAAAATGACTTCTGCTGTGGTGACCTCTGATGAATAAAGAGACTAAGACGAAGGAAAACGAATGAATGAATTCGATGTTAAAAAGGTAAATGTCCTATTACTGTATATATGAAGAGTTCAGATGCAAAACCCTTTAAATCCATCAGACCTCTTTTCTTGTAAATGAGCATTTTCTATCAGGCTCCTCTGATTAGGTTTAGAAGTTTCATTTTATATGTAATAATAAGGTTATTAGCTCGTAAATAATATACCTGTTTTTCAAAATTGTCACTTTAGACAATTCTTTGATTTTTAACAAGTAATTTTTTTTTGCATCAAAACCAGCTAAATCCACTTGTGCTTTTTTTGCAAAAACCTCTAAATCCAACTATCGGGACAAGACAGTGTAATCAGTTGAAAATGAAGATGCCATTAGAAAATATTTTACCAAACATAAAATACATTACCCAAACCATCTACAATTAAAAATAGATAAATCTGTCAAGTAAGTGGCGGTTCATTCCGCTGTGATAAACCAGGGAAACAGCTGAAGGAAAATGAATGAATGAAATCTGTCAAGTAAGTGCATTAATCAACAACACTAAAACTGACATTAATTAAATCTTAATGACCTGTTGTCATTTCTGATATTTAGGATTGAGATTTAATGTAAGTAGAGCAATGTAAACATTGCAAACATTGTAAGCTAAGCTTGGTAGACTCAAATAATGTAGTGTAAACCATTGTGAAACATTAATATCTGTGCATTGTCCATTAATATAAAAAGCTTATCAGATGTATAGATATTATGAAGTAATATAAATAATGTTTAGTTTTTTAATGTATAGTATTTATCTCTAAAAAAAATAGCTTAAATTAGCAAATAAAACACAAGGTGGGCAAAAGGGGATGTCTCTCAGATAATTTTAGAAGCTGTCATTCATTCATTCTCACCATACTTAAGGTCTTGGTCCCGTGTTTATCCTCACAGCATCCATGTGGGATTAAAGAACGCCATCTTAACTCTGTCTTTCGTGAAATGGAGTTACCATTTATTGTATAGTAAATCGGACTCATTCAAAGTAGCGTCACTGCGCAAAAGCACGTTATGAATTTTTGTTCCTCTGTGAGGGCACCACAGCAACATTTTTTATAGGGCACCCTTTTGGCCAGCAGCGGCCCTGGACATGCGTTACCGCCTGGCAGCATATGGGTTCATTCGACATTGGAATTATGTGCTTTTGGAAACTTCAAAATAAAAGACATCATTATACAGCATGGAAGAGCCAGGATCAAATTTAAAACTGTTCCAACTGTGTTCATTTGACAGAAAAAAGTCATATACATAATAATTTTCATTTTTGTGTAAACTATTCCTTTAAAGGGTATGTCCTTTTTTACAGATGTAAAATAAGTCTGATGTCTCTAGAGTGTGTTTGTTTCAGCTCAGATTACCACACTGATTATTTGTTTTAACTCTTTGAAACTGACCCTTTCAGGCTTTGATCCTAATTGTGCCATTTTGGGTGACTGTCGCTTTAAATTCAAATGAGATTGTGCTCTTTTCAGAAAAGGGCAGAGCTACGCAGCGGATTCAAAACCAAGCGGAAACCTCCCGCTCTCCCTCGGGAGGCCAATACGGAAGTAACTGAAACTGCAATTCATCAAAATTCCGCTAGTCCTGGCTCCATAATAGAGCAAAGTGCAATTGAGCCCACTGTTAGAATGGCCAACTTTACAACAGAAAAAAAGGTGTTTACAGCCTGGTACAAAGAACGATTTTGGTTCATATAGCTATTATTACCCTCCATGACAACTGTGAGGGGGTGAATTTTTTTATAACTCATCCATTTCCTTTATATTAGGTTATTTTAAGTTTGCATAATTAAGGGCGTGGTCAGTTGAGTGACAGCTAGGTCTCGCTGGTCGCCGTCACTTCACCTCAGCTGAATCCGGCAGATTAGCCACTGATCTCGGCATATTCATCTTATTTTTGTTTTGTTTTATGTGGCTTTACACAGTCAGCTGCCTTTTGGACTTATTTCTTACAATTATCAGATGATATGGAATGCTGTGTGCATTTAATTGTGCTCACAAACCATTCACGTGGCCTCCGTTTCCCATGTGAGTAAAGTTATATACTTGTATACCATCTCTATAAATGTATTTGTTTTATTTAAGATCATTTATCATTAATATTTTTCTTTAGACCCGTAAAGCACTCCAGAATCTGACAGATTGATTAGCTGTAGGCTCTAGAACAGTCATCTGAAGCGTTGTCATACAGTGTTATGCTGGAGTTCATCAATAGTCTTGCATTTACTAACACACACACACACATCTGAAGTGTTTGGAAGTAATTCGCGTTTTCCTCCTGTAGAAAAACGTCATAAGAGCAATGTTTAGTGGCTCAATGTATTACAACAGTGTTTTTGAAAGTCTAATCACTTTATTGATATAGTGTACAGCCAAGCACATGTGGTCAGAACACAAACGAGTCACAGGTAATAGAGTATCAAGCGTTTCTCCCAAAGTAAAGTCTGTCTGCGAGGTCTAAGCAAAGTGCCAGCAGGTGTCTGTAGCTCCGCCCACTTTCCGCCTCTTTGCCCTTGTTTGGTATCCCGCCGTGGGATGACGCGCGAACAAAATGGCGACGGTTGGCCGCGCCTACTTGTGGCTTCTTTTGCGAGGGAGAGATGGTTACTAATGGGCGGGGCTTTCCAACTTTGATAACATGTAGAAAGGGAGTATGTCAATTAAAATGTTTCTACAGACTGCTTTTATCAAGAGTGATTACAAAAAATGTAATTATTGAATTTCTACCATTAGAAGCTGGTTATATTCACACACTGTTACGCCACAACTGTGTCTAAACCCCTTATAAAAGTGATTTTTGCATTATAGGTGCCCTTTAAGACTGAAAGCAGATCCTTACACATTGAACTGGATGGTGGTGTTGGTTGTTTTTCACTAATGTGACACTAATGTGAATGTGTGTGTTACATACTGAACTGGCTGATGTGATCGTCGCTGGAGGATTCTGGCATGGCTGTGATGGTGAGCAGTGGACAGCCATTTCCTCCCAGTGTTTCACACAGATCCTCCTGCCTGTAGTAGATCTCGGGTGTGCACAGAGCACTCAGCTTCTGCAGATGCATCTAAACAAGAAAAAAAAAATTAATGGAATCCTACGTTGCATCATACAAATTGTAAAATGTTATATATATTGATAATATTGACTTTATTATTTTTATAAAAACTTACTTATTGATTTTAATTATCTATTTATAGAAGTCAGTTGAAGTCAGAATTATTTGCCCCCCTGAATTATTAGCCCCCCAATTTTTGGTTAATGGAAAGATGTTGTTTTTTCCAGCACATTTCTAAACATAAAAGTTTTAATAACTCATTTCTAATAACTGATTTATTTTATCTTTGCCATGATGACAGCACATAATATTTGACTACATATTTTTAAGACACTAGTATTTAGCTTAAAGTGACATTTAAAGGCTTAACTAGGTTAACTAGACTAGACGATGGTTTGTAGTGGCAGTAGTAGTAAACTTTATTGTCCTTGACAGGAAATTTGTTATGGGCATCACCATATTGCTGCAGACATTTCATAAAACCAAACAATAAAAACAACACAAAATACAGTAGTTACAATAATTATAATGCTAATTAAGATAAATGATTGTTAAATAAACCCACTGAAACAGGTACAAAGACTTCTTATATCAGTTCAACCTAAACTTAGGGACTCTGTAAGCAGTTCATCATGTGAAAACAAGAAACAAATTGGATCATTTAGAATCCTTTCCACCTGATTAAGGACACAATTCTCATATAAAACTTAAAGATTAAAATATTTATCATGCTTAACAATTTTCCATCCTGTTTTTAAGAGATGCACTGTACAGAAAGATTGCCAAACCCCACTGTGGTCCCATACCTGACAATGCTTTCAAGAACAGCTTTAAAAAAAACATCATAAGCTTCTTGTTAACTCCAAAAAGACGTAACCTCCATAAAAAATACAATCTCTGGTGTAAACAAGAACAAACGCACTCTATGAGTGTTTTTCATGTGAAAGAACTGTCAATGTAAATTGCAAGTACTTATACACTCACTGGCCACTTTATTAGATACACCTTACTAATACAGGGTTGGACCATTTTTGCCTTCAGAACTGCCTTAATCTTTCATCGCATAGATTCAACAAGGTACTGGAAATATTCCTCAGAGATTTGGGTCCATTTTGACATGACAGCATCACGCAGTTGCTGCAGATTTGTCTGCTGCACATCCATGATCCAAATCTCTATTGAATTAAGATCTGCTGACTGTGGAGGCCATTTGAGTACAGTGAACTCATTTTCATGTTAAAAAAACCAGTCTGAGATGATTCACGCTTTTTGACAAGTTGCGTTATCCTGCTGGAGATAGCCATCAGTAGATGGGTACACTGTGGTCATAAAGGGATGGACATGGTCAGCAACAATTCTCAGGTAGGCTGTGGTGATGACATGATGCTCAGTTGGTTCTAATGGGCCCAAAGTGTGCCAAGAAAATATCCCCCACACTATTACACCACCACCAGCAGCTAAATCTTTGATACAACGCAGGATGGATCCATGCTTTCATGTTGTTTACGTTAAATTCTGACCCGACCATCCGAATGTCACAGCAGAAATCGAGACTCATCAGACCAGGCAACGTTTCTCCAATCTTCTATTTCCAATTTCGTTGAGTCTGTGTGAATTGTTGCCTCAGTTTCCTGTTCTTAGCTGACAGGAGTGGAACCCGGTGTGGTCTTCTGCTGCTGTAGCTCATCCGCCTCAAGGTTGGATGTGTTGTGCGTTCAGAGATGCTCTTCTGCAGACCTCGGTTGCAACAAGTGCTTATTTGAGTTACTGTTGCCTTTCTATCAGCTGGAACCAGTCTGGCCATTCTCCTCTGACCTCTGGCATCAACAAGACATTTGCGCCCACAGATCTGCCGCTCACTGGATATTTTCTCGTTTTCAGACCGTTCTCTGTAAACCCTAGAAATGGTTGTGCATGAAAATCCTCATTCCTCATTCTGATGCTCGGTTTGAATTGCAACAGACCATGTCTACACGTCGCTGCCATGTATTTGGATGACTAGAAATTTGCGTTAACGAGCAGTTGGACAGTACCTAAATAAAGTTAGTACCTAATAAAGTGGCCAGTGAGTGTAGGTCTCTAACTAAGTAATAGGATGGTCATAGTTCTGTAAACATTAAAAAAAACAATATTGCTTAAGGGGGCTAATAATATTGACCTTAAAATAGTTATTTAAAAAATCTAAACTGCTTTTATTCTAGCTGAAATAAAACAAATAAGACTTTCTACTGAAGAAAAAAGATTATAGGAAATACTGTGAAAAATTCCTTGCTCTATTAAACATCATTTGGGAAAAATTTGAAAAAGAAAAAAATTCACAGCAGGGCGAATAATTTTAACTTCAACTGTATATACAATAAATAATTTATATATAATAATTTGTACAGTACCTTCAGCATTGAATAGGTGTAAGGGTAATGATAGGCAAAGTAGCAAACGTCATCTTTATGCTGAAAGGTCACAGTGAAGGTCATGGTGAAGTACGATTTGCCCTTTTGACCTCCGGCTGCAATGGAGCTTCGTGCGAAATGATTCCTGGGTGGACAAAAACAAACATGAATTCTGAAAAACCGTGAACTTTTCAATGCAAGCTAACCCACAAATCACTGTAGGACTTGGTCTTTACTTGTAATAGCAGATGTCTGATCCTGTTCTAACCCAATGAGGGCTGCCGTTGATGGCCTCCTGTACAGAGTACATGATCACCTGCATACCTGTCAGACAAGATAGGTAAAGATAGGTTAACCAAATGTATGTAAATAGCTAAATAACTTTCTGTACTGTGCCACAGTTCCTAGAGAAATGGAATATTGAATGAGACAGCAGTGGGCGTGGCTTGTTTTTCCTACTACGAGCTGATTGGATGTAGTAAAGTAGGCATTTCATTCAGAAACATGTGAAAAAGGGTTTCAGGAGAGTTATCGCAACCTAACAGACTCCTCCTGCTCACCGTTTCTATTTGTTGTCAAAACTGACAGTTGGAGGGCCGTGGTTAAGTATGTTAGCAAATTCGTTTATTTCCTTAAAATTCTACACACAATACCCCATAATGACAATGTGAAAAAAGAGTTGCTGAAATTGTTGCAAATTTATTACAAATAAAAACCCTGAAAAAAATCACATGTACATCAGTATTCACAGCCTTTGCCGTGAAGCTCTAAATTAAGCTCAGGTACATTCTGTTTCCACTGATCATTCTTTAGATATTTCAGCAGCTTAATTGGAGTTCACCTGTGGTCAATTCAGTTGATTGGACATGATTTGAAAAGGCATACACCTGTCTATATAAGGTCCCAGGGTTGAAAGTGCATGTCAAAGCACAAACCAAGCATGAAGACAAAGGAATTGTCTGTAGACCTCTGAGACAGGATTGTCTTTAGGAACAAGGCTGGGGAAAGTTACAGAAAAATTTCTGCTGCTCTGAAACTTCCAATGAGCACAGCGGCCTCCATCATCCGTAAGCGGAAGATGTTTGGAACCACTAGGACTCTACCTAGAGCTGGCCGGCCATCAAAGCTGAGTGATCGGGGGAGAAGGGCCTTATTCAGGGAGGTGATCAATAACCCGATGGTCACTCTGTCTGAGCTCCAGTGTTTTTGTGTAGAGAGCTGAGAACCTTACAGAAGGACAACCATCTGTGCAGCAATCCACCAATTAGGCCAGATGGATGGAGTGGCCAGACGGAAGACAATTCCCACCTGGAATTTGCCAAAAGGCATCTGAAGGACTCTCAGACCATAAGAAACTAAATTCTCTGGTCTGATGAGACTAAAATTGAAGTCTTTGGAGTGAATGCCAGGCGTTACGTTTGGAGAAAACCAGGCAGTGCTCATCACCAGGCTAATACCATCCCTACAGTGAAGTATGGTGGTGGCAGCATCAAGCTGTGGGGATTTTTTCAGCAGCAGGAACTGGAAGACTAGTCAGGATAGAGGGAAAGATGAATGCAGCAATGTTCAGAGACATCCTGAATGAAAACCTGCTTCAGAGTGCTCTTGACCTCAGACTGGGGCGACAGTTCATCTTCCAGCAGGACAATGACCCAAAACACACCGCCAAAATAAACAAACAACTCAGTGAATGTCCTTGAGTGGCCAAGCCAGAGCCCAGACCTCAATTCTATTGAACATCTTTGGAGAGATCAGAAAATGGCTGTACACCGTCGCTTCCCATCCAACCTGATTGAGCTTTGGAGGTACAGCAAAGAGGAATGGGCAAAAATTCCCAAAGACAGGTGTGCCAAGCTTGTGGCATCATATTCAAAAAGACTTGAGGCTGTAATCGCTGCCAAAGGTGCGTCAACAAAGTATTGAGCAAAGGCTGTAAATACTGATGTACATGTGATTATTCAGCTTTTTTATTTGTAATAAATTTGCAACAATTTCAAGAAATCTTTTTTCACATTGTCATTATGGGGTATTGTGTGGAGAATTTTGAGGAAATAAATGAATTCTGGAATAAGGCTGACAAAAAAAAAAAATGTGGAAAAACTGAAACGCTATGAATACTTTCCAGATACACTGTAGCTTCTAGCACAATTCTATCACTAATAATAGCACATATATTTAATAATGGCTATAATAATTGAAATGACCCACCATAATTGAACTGGCTGTTGGACTTCTCACAGTTGATTATGTTGAATCGATAGCGAACTCCAGGACGCATATTTCCCACCTCAAAATAAAACCACTGGTGATAGTGATTACTATTGATATCTGAGTTCAGGATCAAGTCATACTCGAACCTGCAGACAGAAACAAATCAAATTTTATGAAAAGCACATTCACACAACAAATAAAAGCACAAAATGTCAAATTCTGCACATACTTCCTGACTTGTATCGCCTTCCGTAGATTTCCAGACTCAAATTTGGAGTTGAACTTGAGAGATTCCCCGTTGTCGGTAACTGGAGAACTGAAAGATTTCATAAAGATGTTTACACCGATGATTCACAATTTTAATAACTCGGAATAATAAAAGAAAGGTGCCTTGGTGTGCTCAAAACAATAAATCCAGTTATTATTGTCTTATTCTTATATATGCAATATTAGATGCAATAAATCAGTATTGTTTTACACATGCACAAAATGCAGCTTTTTGAATAAGAATGGATTGTTTAGAAATAAAATAAAATAAAAATGTTTGAAATAAAAAAGTCAGAAAATAAAATAATGTCTGAAAATAAAATAAAAAAAATGTCTGAAAATTAAGTGAAATTAAAAAATGTGTGGAGAAAAAAAAAATGTCTGAAAATAAAATAAAATAAAAATGTTTGAAGATAAAATAAAAATGTTTGAAAATAAAAGTCAAAAAAAATAAAATAAAAAATAAAATAATCATAATCAATCATTAATGTATTAATTAATATACAAAAACAAAGACAACCATATTAGTAGTTGTGATTATTGTTGCACATTATTATACATGTCACATTTCTATAAAAATCTCTTACAAAATATTACTATTATTTTATTCCCAGTCTTTTATTCCTAGTGTTTCACTATATGCACTTGATTGTTATTCATTTTTAATACGTTTTCAAAAATAATGCGTAGTAATAATTAAGCAAAACTAAATAAAATTGAAAATAAAAGAAAAATAAAAGAACTTGGAAAAAAATTTTTTGAAAATAAATTTTAAAATGTTTGAAAATAAAATAAAGTAAAAAACGGTTGAAAAAATGTTTTAAAAATAAAAACAATCTTTTTGAAAATAAATAAAAATGTTTGAAAATTAAATAAAAATGTTTGAAAATAAAATAAAAATGTTTGGAAATAAAATAAAGTAAAAATGTTTGAAAAAAATGTTTGACAATAAAATAAAAATGCTTGAAAATAAAATAAAAATGTTTAAAAATAAAACTTTAAAAAATAAAAAGTTTAAAACACTTTAAATGTAAAAATAAATAAATAAATAAAAATGTTTGAAACTAAACTTAAAAATGTAAAAAATGTTTGAATGTAAAAGTCAAATAAAAATAAAATAAAAAATTAAGTCCACTCCACTAGTGTTTTTTTTAAATCCAAAACAAATAAATATTAAATTAAATATATATGTTAAGTCCAAGATCAACCAAATAGATTAAGCTCATTGTAGTGAGACATATTTAAACATTATTTATTTGTGAAGTGTGCACGCTGACCTCTGATTGTCTAGGTCATACACGACTTTATCCAGGATGTCACTAGAGTGAATGAGCCTCTCGATGTCCTGGAAGATCTTAGTTCTGTAGAAAAAACAGAGGAAAAACAAAACAGTTTGTTCAGAAATTTAAATTCTGGCATCATTTATCCATCATTCTGACTTTCTTTCTACCATGATGAAGCACAAAACTAAAAATCTTGAACAGCATCTTTTGCACAACAACGCACAGGACCAGGAGATGTTGATAACCTAAAATGACTTATAATGTCACTTAAAATAAGCCTATTATAATGTCTTCATAAGATTCAGACTCAGATTATAATGCACAAAAATTTGTAATTTTGCCAAATGATAATTATATTGCATCAAAACCAACATCAGCATCATAAGCATCAAACAGCATCATACCTCAAAGGGATCTCATGCCTATCCCTGCTATCGTTACTAGACACGCCTCTTACTGCTGATTGGCTGCAAGTGTATTGGGATTTGGCCCTACACATGATTGTCACCAGTCACTGTAACTGTTTCAGGAATATTTTTCTGGTGACATTTTTAGTGAAACAAACTGTATGTCATTGAAACATCTCATATTAATTTTTGAACAGTGTCATTAAAATTTAATGACTTTTTAATGACAAATTTAGCTGGTCCCACTGTACTTGAGGCAAAAAAAATATATAACATTAATGATGGTGATATAAAACTCATGACACAATTTATAATGGCATGACGAAGACAAAAACAGGTCGTGATGCATTTATTTATGTCACGTTGTCATAACAAACAATGTCATCTTGGCATTTAAAATGAGCGAATGACACTTAATGAAAGTTGTTACAAGCATGCATAAAATCATGTCATGTGTCATGATTATAAAGGGTTCATGACAGTCTACTGAACACACCTTCAAGTAAAGGGCCTCAATTTTAACGATCTAGACGCAAAGTCTAAAGCGCATGGAGCAAAACCATTAAGGGTGTGTGCGAATCCACTTTTGCTATTTTAAGGACAGAAAAACAAAGTTTTGCGCCCTGGTGCATGGTCTAACAGGGTTGTGCTTATTCTCTAATGAGTTATGGGTGTGTTTTGAGCATAATGTGCAGTAAACCAATCAGAGTCTCATCTCCCATTCCCTTTAAGAGTCAGTTGTGCCGCGCCATGGCTCATTTGCAATTTACATGGCGGACTTTGTAAGTGAAAAAAACTGAATGGAAAAACTGAACGCTTCACTAGCGAGAAAACAGTTAAACAGATCATCTGCAGCGCGAGGATAAAGAACGAGCCTCCTCCATTCAGCCACCTTACTTTACTCCTTTACTTTTGTGGATTAGGAAACGGTGTTGTACACACTCCACTGAAGACATCCATTAGCCTACACAATGTTTCCCCTACCATAATATTAGGGGGGCGCCCCGCCCTCCCAACGGCTTTCCCCGCCCCCCTTGAAGTCAAGTATAATTGTATTTATATATAGCGCCAGATCACAACTTCTTTTAGTAAACAAGCTAAATAGCCGTATGTAATATCTCATTTACACAACAGCATGTCATTTCTGTCTCCACATTCTCGCGCGAAATTTTTTCTCTCTGAATCGCGCATGGTGGAGTTCACACAGCCACTATATGGAAATGAGAGTGCGCGCCACATCTGACAGGACCGAAGACGCACGTGCGCTCCCGTAAATTGTGCATAGCCTACAGCAGCTACAACGCAGGTAAATGATGTGTGGGGGCGATCAATGTGTTTGCGTCACAGTGACAGCAGCTAAAATATATACAGATGCTCTGCTCTCTTTGTTGCAAGTGCAGCCATTATATCTTCACTGTTGTGAGCTGATGCGACGTGGTCACCGATATCTAGCTTCTCATCCAACCGTATGACCTCTCCCGGAAGCTCCGCGAGTCTCCCGCAAATTTATAATGGCCCCGTGATCCCCAAATATGAGTTAAAATACTCGGAAATCATGGCAACGAGAGTGAATGAGCAAGATCGCGAGAGGCACTGTAATAATAGTGAGGCACGTTCAGATTCACTGCCAGTGAGAGTGGTCAAGCGCATCGACTGCATAAAAACAAAACAAATGAGAAGCGTCTTGAAGGGGGCGGGGCATGTCAGACACTAAAAAGCATTTGATTGGTCAGATAATTTGATGAGTAACTGAAGCATGTTATGACGTGTATAAAACTACTGATCCATTTAGGCGTTTCAGCCAATTCGAGATTACCTCATTCAGGTGATCTTAGACTAATTGTTTTGGCGCGGATCAAATTTTTATTTTACGGGACTTTCTTAAGTGTTCATTTCACAGCGAACAGCATGTGTATTACCTCTGCACGCCATAAACCCTCTCCAGAATGGGCTCGCGGAGGTTGAGCGCCACATGGCCAAAGTAATCTGGATATGCCACCTCTGTGTATCCGGGCACTGATCGCGTGCTCTTCACCATCTCCAAATAAAGCTCCGGGTCGTGTAGAGGCAAAAGTGCTGCGGTATCCGGCACTTCCAGCACAGACTGTTCACCGCCCTCATCCTGACACCCATCCACAGGGCTTCCATTCACAGCAGCGTCAAGAATCAGATGACCCAAACTGCACACCAGGTCAGCGTCCGCTCTGCCGTCCGGCCTCTTGGCTATGGAGATGCTGTCCAGCTCCAGAGGGGATTGTTCAGGCTTCAGGGACAGGGTGTTTTCCCGGAGCGGACGTCTGTTTTGAGGTCCCGGTGAGGATTGTGTGGTGGGAATGATGATGGGACGGTGAAGCTCTGAGTTGACTCTTGATGGAGGAATGGCAGAAATGGAGTCTTCAAAGTCAATATCCTGAGAACAAAAGCGTAGAAGAAAGAGTGAAGCATGTGAAGAAAGAGTTTTTGAAATTGTTGCGCATTTATTACAAATAAAAATCCAGAAAAATCACATGTACATCAGTATTCACAGTCTTTGCCGTGAAGCTCTAAATTGAGCTCAGGTACATTCTGTTTCCACTGATCATTCTTGAGATGTTTCAGCAGGTTGGAGTTCACCTGTGGTCAATTCAGTTGATTTTACATGATGTGAAAAGGCATACACTTGTCTATATAAGGTCCCAGGGTTGACAGTGCATGTCATACATGGCATCATATTCAAAAAGACTTGAGGCTGTAGAGGCGCATCAACAAAGTATTGAGCAAAGGCTGTGAATACTTATGCACATGTGATTGTTCAGGTTTTTTATTTTTAATAAATTTCTAGCCGAAATAAAACAAATAGGACTTTCTCAAGAAGAAACAATATTATAGGAAATACCGTGAAAAATTCCTTGCTATGTCAGGGTTTCTGCAGTTTCTCGGACAGTTCTACCTTTTAAAGTTAAATGTTAACGGCAACAGAACATGGGTTGTTCTACAATTATATATTTTTATTATGGCAAGAATAAAATAAAAAAAAATTGTACACTTACTAAAAATACTGACGTTTTTTTATTTTGCACACTTAACAATTCACACATTTCTGTCTGGCTAGTTTCTGTCCTCTACTTATAAGCTAAAAAAGCAAAAATTGTCCAAAAATCCTGTCCATTATCACCAATAAAGCCTAGAAATTGGGCATCAGTATATTGTAAACTGATAGGTTCAAATATTCCTTTCCAGTTATCAAAGACATCATTTGTTACTTAATTTTAGTTTGTAACCATTACATTGTTGTAAATTCCCAAATTGTAATAAATACATCAATGTAAAACCTATGAATGGTGGAAAAACATATTCTGTAATATTAAAACCACCTGGGTTCAAAATTTTGATTTTTAAGTTTTAGACTTTTTAAGACCCTGCAGAAACCCTGTATGTTAAACATTATTTGGGAAATACTTGAAAACGCACTAAAATTTTGCAGAAGGGGGTTATAATAATGACGTCAACAGTATTTTTTAGTATATTATTATATTACAGTATTTAAATATATTTTACAGTATTTATTTCTTTTATTTTTGTTTTATTTTACATTGTGAATCAGAAGAGCCCTCACCTGAAAAGTTTCAGTGAATTCCCGACAGAAATGCTCGTAGACTCGGAGCTCTTCAAAGGGTCGTGTGTTCATCTGCTTTGGCCGCAGTTTGTTGATATCCGTCTCTATGTCATCATTCTGCAGCACACATTAAACTTCTGTTACAAACTCAGTTTTCCAGAACTCCGATCGCTCTTTTACTAATATCAGGCATGTCAATGAGTAGAAACAAGCGTCATTGAATAGGATTGTGTTTACTGAGAACAGGTCTATTTACTATCATCCCATTAAATAAAAGATACATTTTCAAAACTAATCAAACACACAAGACTAAAACATTGACTAAAATATAATATAATATAATATAATATAATATAATATAATATAATATAATATAATATAATATAATATAATATAATATAATATAATATAATATAATATAAAACCTAATGCTAGGAAAAAAAAATACAGCAGATAAATAACTTTAAAATAATTCTTTCTCATTTTGTTGTACTTTTATCTGTAAAACCCTGAACAAATTATGATGATAATTATTATGAGAAAAATTATGATAAATGATGAGAATTATGGAAAAATTACCATTAACAATGTCATTGAAAAACCTATGCATAGTCCTTTATTTATAGAAACAGTGATTTTTTTTAGATGTAGCCATTTTTCTAAATTTATTTATTTATTGATTGATTGATTGATTGATTGATTGATTGATTGATTGATTGATTGATTGATTTATTCATTCATTCGTCTATCTTTTAATCTATGTGTCTATTAATCTATTTGTCTATTTATTTATTTGTCTATTTTTTTCTTTATTTGTCTGACTATTTATTGATTTATTTGTCTGTCTTTTTATTTATTTATGTGCCTGTTCATTAATTTATTCATTTATTTATCTATCCATCTATTAATTTATGTGTCTATTAATATATTTGTCTATTTATTTATTTATTAGTCTATGTATTTATTTATTTGTCTATTTATTAATTAGTCTATTTATTTATTTATTTGTATATTTATTAGTCTATTTATTTGTCTATTTATTTGTCTATTTATTTATTTATTTATTTATCTGTTTATCTATCTATTCATCTATTTGTCTATTAATCTATTTGTCTATTTATATATAAATCTATGTGTCTATTAATCTATTAATTAATTAATGTATTTGTCTATTTATTTATTTATTTATTTATTTATTTATTTATTTATCTGTTTATCTATTTATTCATCTATTTGTCTTTTAACCTATTTGTCTATTTATTTATTTGTTTATTTATATATAAATCTATGTCTATTAATCTATTAATTAATTAATGTCTTTATTTATCTATTTATATATAAATCTATGTGTCTATTAATCTATTAATTAATTAATGTATTTATTTGTCTATTTATTTATTTTTGTTTATTTATTTAATTATTTGCCTCTATTTTTTCATTTATTTGTCTATTTATTCATTTATTTATTATTATTCTTTATTTATTTATTAATGCGTTTATCTATTAATCTATGTGTCTATTATTATATTTAGTTATCTGTTTATTTATTTACTAATTAATTAATTTATTTATTCATTTATTTGTCTATTTATTTATTTATTTATTTATTTATTTATTTATTTATTTATATATTTATTATTATTCTTTATTTATTTATTAATGCGTTTATCTATTAATCTATGTGTCTATTATATTTATTTATCTGTTTATTTATTTACTAATTAATTTATTTATTCATTCATTTATTTGTCTATTCATTTATTTATTTATTTATTTATTTATTGATTATTATTCTTAATTTATTGATTAATGCGTTTATCTATTAATCTATGAGTCTATTATTATATTTATTTATCTGTTTATTTATTTACTAATTAATTAATTTATTCATTTATTTGTCTATTTATTTATTTATATTTTATTTTATCATGATCAGTCACACTGTTTTCTAATAACTGGCATCAGTAAAAAAAAAACATCAGCTTCTCACAAGTGTTTTATAGAATGCAATCACGGTACTTGTGTTTTGTGACCGGTTTCATCCTCTTCATTTTCTGTGTCATTTTCGGTGTCGACTTCTGTGGCTTCATTCTCATCGCTCTCATCAACGACATCATCCACTAACACAAAAAACACACACTACTCATGAAACATTTTGATGAACACTTCAAATCAGTTTGTAACACTCAACATTAAAATCACTTAACATAACTTAACATTACCATACTGAAAAATCCAGCTTAAACCAGCCTAGGCTGGTTGGCTGGTTTTAGCTGGTTGACCAGCCTGGTTTTAGAGAGGTTTTGGCCATTTCCAGCCTGGTCTTAGCTGGTCAGGCTGGAAAATGACCAGCTAAAACCAGCTTGACCAGCCCAGCCAAAACCAACTATGTCAAGCTGGTTTTAGCTGGATTTTACTGGTCATTTTCCAGCTAGACCAGCCTGAAAATGGCCAAAACCCCTCTAAAACCAGGCTGGTCAACTAGCTAAAGCCAGCCAACCAGCCTGTTTTAAGCTGGATTTTTCAGCAAGGAAAACATAAAAAATTACGCCACTTTGGGGTTTTCTTTGTTTTAGATGTATGAAGCTGATTTACACCATAAAACTAGTGTGTCTAATTTACCTGTGAAGCACAATAAATGATACGATTTGATAAACCAGTTTTACAACACATCCAAGAGTTGAAACATTAGCCCCTTTCACATAGTGATACCAGAAATTACCTCTAAACAGCAGGGCTTGTGTTTGTAACCATTTGACTGCATTACAAACTCTGGATGGATCAGTGTTGCGAACAACTTTGGTGAAAGCATAAAGAAAAACTTTCACATGTCGAGATGTTCATAATATGTGTGTGTGCTGGCGCTCACCAGCTGCTTTACGTGCCAACGCGTCTGAGCTTGAAGGTAAACAAACAACGGCTTGTCATAAGCATTTTATCGATAATTATTTACACAGTTGGCATTAGGAAGGAACATAGAAATGTTATCTGACTAACATCTAGCAGCTAAATGTGTCTGGGAAAACATTCACAGGCTTTTATTATCACAAACCGTGCGAACTTGAGTGTTCTGATTGGCTAAAGTAGACGTCTCACGTCAGCGCGTTCTAGACGTGAACGCTCTCTTTCCGGCAATCTTCCTTCTGCGTTCACACAGCGCAGCATTACGGCAAATTACCAGTAATGTTACAACTTCTCTTTCCGCAAAATAGCCGGAACGAATTTACCGGTATTTTCAAAAAGGGCCCGTTCACACATACAGACCTTTCCGGAAAATTGCCGGTAATTTTCCGGAAAGGTCTGTATGTGTGAAAGGGGCTAATGTGTGCATGTTTATGATCCTAGATCAAAAAATAGTCACAAAACAAACTTGTTGGGTTTTAAATAACCCTAGATGATTTATTATTAAAACTCACATTGACCCAGACCAAAATATACGACTTAAAGAAAATTAAGCTGAAACTAAGTCTGTCTGTATAGATGTGTGTATATATAATAATTAAAAAAAATGTACAAAAAAAAATAACAAATAAACATTTACAGGAATTTAAACTTTTTTTTAAACTGGAATTAAAAAAAAAAAAAAAAAAAAAAAAAAAAACAACCAAAAAAAAATGTAATTAAAAAAAATAAATAAAAAAATAAAAAACACAAAACAAAACCAAAAAAAAAAAAAAAATTTTTAATAAAAAAAATTATAAATAAATAAATAAATAAATAAATAAAATAAAAAAATAAAAATATCACAAAACAAACCAACAACAAAAACATTAAAATATATTAAAATAAAATAAAAATATTAATATGCTAACCAAATTAATCTGAGGCTTCTGGTGATAAATTGAGGTCTAACAAAGTCAAATGACACACAAAAAACACAAAACAAAAAACAACAAAAAACAAACAACACACATTAAAAAAGAAATAAATAAATCACAAAACATCAAAACAACAGCAAATAAAAACTAAACAAAACACAAAACAACAAAAACATAAAATGAAAATATTAACATGTAAACCAAATTTAATCTAAAGGTTCTGGTGATAAATTGAGGTCTAACCAAGTCAAATGACATGAACAAAAAAAATAATAAAAAAAAATAAATAACAATTCACAAAACATCAAAACAACAACAAATAAAAACTAAACAAAAAAACACAAACCAACAAAAACATAATAATTTCATTAAATTAATTTAATCTGAGGGTTCTGGTGATAAATTGAGGTATAACTAAAAAAAAAATTATAATTCACAAAACATCAAAACAACAACAAATAAAAACTAAACAAAAAACACAAAACTTAAATTAAATTAATCTGAGGTTTCTGGTGATAAATTGAGGTCTAACTAAGTCAAATGACATGAACAAAAAATAAAAAAAAAATCACAAAACATCAAAACAACAACAAATAAAAACTAAACAAAAAAAAAACACAAAACAACAAAAACATAATAATTTAATTAAATTAAATTAATCTGAGGGTTCTGGTGATAAATTGAGGTCTAACAATGTTAAATAACCCCCAACAAAACTAAGAAAACAAAACAGGGTCGCACACCGGATGCACCACTCAGCGCCGCGGCACGCAGATGACAGTTGGAATTGTCGCACACCAGACGCACACATACGCATGCTATTTCAAATAAAACTATTCACATGGCGCTCTAAGGCATGGCAGAAATATGAAGTGTTCCGAGTCGTAGCTGGGCGCCGCGGAAAGTCGCCAACTTGCAGCGACGGTGTGCGCACCCTGATAGAAATCTATGTTTAGAATTCTAAAATGCACAACGCTGCATGGTGCAGCACGTCGCCGAGTGGCGCATCTGGTGTGCGACCCCCTTTAGGGTTAGTAAATTCTTTTCTTTTTTTTTTTTTCAATGACCGGACTCCAGTTATATCCAGTGATGTTTAAATGATAATTCACAATCATACCAATCAGGTTTAAACAAACAAATAAAGATTTTACTGTGATTTATTATTATAATTTCACTTTGAGCAAGCGAAGACTATTAGCTACTAGCAGTATTATGGAGCATCATGACCTACAGCAAAGCCACAAGTATGTGTTACCTCCAGGCGGCTGGTTGTATAGCTGCGCCACTGGTCCTCCAGCCGGTATGTGCGGGAGCGGGTGCAGAAAGACACTTTTAATAGTAGGCAGTGGTAGGCGGTTCTTTGGAAAGCACTTCCTCATAATCAGGCTGGAGGTGTTGACCAGCGGATCCAGCGTCCGGACGGGTAGGCACTCCTGAACACATCACAATAACACATCTTCATACTCTGGTGATGCCGTTTTAAACCGAAAGTGAAGATAATAGCAAGTATCTAACGCTTTCATACTGTGGATGTGTTATAAAGGATCCTCATGCCACTGGCTTCTATGAAAGCCTTTCTGCCGAGCTTAATGTTGGTGATGTTTTTGATGCATCCCAGAATGCTCTTGCGGATGATCACGTGTCGGTGGCGTGTGTCGTTGCGGTGCCAGTCTTGGTAGATTGCGAGCAGCGTGGGCAGATATCCTCTGTCCACTGCCCGACGGCCATTCATTCCTGAGGAAAACACAGAAATCATGAGAAAAGATAGTCATGATGTCTTTTAATGGTACTGCGAGAATATGTCTGCAGTAGTGGATCTGTATGTTTGTGTGTGTTAGTGTGTGTGTACTGCAAAAAAAAACCCACACTTTTGGTCGTTTAGTTTTTCCATTTCGTGTGCGCACGTCAATGTCAATATCGCGTGCATAAGATACATATGGCGCGTCCATTTGATATGTATGTCTATGTCGTGGACGTGCGATACTTTGTCATGCATACGCGATACGCATGTCGCGCACATGCGATTTGAATGTTTATGTTGTGCGCACGCAATACTATGTCATATACACAAAATATGTATATCATGTGCATGCGATATGCAGGTCCATGTCATGAGCACGTGATATGTATGTCTATGTTGTGCACGCGCAATACATTGTCATGCGCACGCAATACGTATGTCTATGTCATGCGAAGGTGATACTTTGTCATGCGCACGGAATACATATGTCGTGTGTACGCAATATGTATGTCTATGTCATGCGAATGTGATTCTTATTCATACACACGGAATACATATGTCGTGTGTACGCAATATGTGTGTCTATGTCATGCGAAGGTGATTCTTTGTCATATGCACGCAATACATATGTCGTGTGTACGCAATATGTATGTCTATGTCATGCGAATGTGATTCTTATTCATACACACGGAATACATATGTCGTGTGTACGCAATATGTGTGTCTATGTCATGCGAAGGTGATTCTTTGTCATATGCACGCAATACATATGTCGTGTGTACGCAATATGTATGTCTATGTCATGCGAATGTGATTCTTATTCATACGCACGCAATACATATGTCATGTGTACGCAATATGTATGTCTACGTTGTGCACACACGATACTACATTATGCACACGCGATACGCATTTCCTGCTTACGTGATATGTATGTCTATGTCATGCGCACATGATACTATGTTATGCGCACAAAATATGTGTGTCATGCGCATGCAAGACGCATGTTGTGCGTACGTTATACTTATGTATGATATGCATGTCTATGTCATGTGCACGTGATTAGTATGTTTATGTCATGCGGAGGTGATACTATGTCATACGCAAGCACGTGTGTACGCAATATGTATGTCTATGTCGTGCACACACGATACTACGTTAGCACACGCGATACACATATCCTGCTTACGTGATATGTATGTCTATGTCGTGCACAGACGATACTATGTTATGCACACGCGATACGCATATCCTGCTTACGTGATATGTATGTCTATGTCATGCGCACATGATACTATGTAATGCGCACGAAATATGTGTGTCATGCGCATGCAAGACGCATGTTGTGCGTACGTGATACTTATGTATGATATGCATGTCTATGTCATGTGCATGCGATATGTATGTTTATGTCATGCGCAGGTGATACTATGTCATACGCACACAATACATATGTCGTGTGTACGCAATATGTATGTCTACGTCGTGCACACACGATACTATGTTATGCACACGCAATACGCATATCCTGCTTACGTGATATGTATGTCTATGTCATGCGCACATGATACTATGTTATGCGCACGAAATATGTGTGTCATGCGCATGCAAGACGCATGTTGTGCGTACGTGATACTCATGTATGATATGCATGTCTATGTCATGCGCAGGTGATACTATGTCATACGGACGCAATACATATGTCGTGTGTATGCAATATGTATGTCTATATCGTGCACACACGATACTACGCTTTGCACATGCGATACGCATGTCTTGCTTACGTGATATGCATGTCTATGTTCTGCACACGCAATATGTATGTCTATGTCATGCGCAGGTGATACTATGTCATACGCACGCAATACATATGTCGTGTGTATGAGATATGCATGTCTATATCGCGCACAAAATACTACGCTATGCACATGCGATACGCATATCTTGCTTACGTGATATGTATGTCTATGTCATGCGCACATCATACTATGTCATGCGCATGTGAGATGCATTTCGTGTGTACGTGACACTTATGTATGATATGCATGTCTATTGTGTGCACGCGACATGCATGTCTATGACATGCGTGCGCGATTTGTATGTCATGCACACACGATATGTATGTCTATGTCATGCACACATGATATGAACTTCGTGTGTACGCGATATGTATGTCTATATCATGCACATGCGATATTTATGTCTAGCTATCCCATCTGCACGTGAAAGTCTTCATTATTATTATTTTTCGCACGTCACTTTAGGGGCTTTGTACAATTTATATCAATTAAACAGACTAAAACTATTAAGTTAAACTTTGTATTACCTAACAACATGATTAGTAAAAAAATATATAGTATTAAAATTATTGTCATGAACTTTTTTATATTAATGTTTACAGTTAACTTGTTTATGTGGTTTATGAGGACATGTAAATTGTGCCATGACATGGGTATTATAATCTGGTCCTCAGAACCACCCGATGAGGCATCTTACCAGACTTTAATAATGCTGCCAGTGTGTCCAACGCCACCCTGTTTAGGAATAAATCAAATAAATGAATTGATCAAGACAAAATAAAATCAATTTCCTTCCTGAAACAAACAAAACGTGCATGAAATCGCACAAACACACAAGACTTACTTCAGCAGAGTGGTGCTCTTTTTGCTGAAAGGTCCAACAATTTCAAACAGGATCTCCAAAGCACCGCTTTTTCCCAGCGACACTGCGTTTACCGCTACGAGAAAACACAGCAAGCGAATGTCTTTCAATTCAGCATTGATGAACGCACCGGTATTCATTATCGAAAATTCCCGACAGAACACATCAAATGGGAACTTACAGTTGCTTGAATAGACCCGAAGAACCTGCAGACATGGCAACAACAGCTTGTAGTTCTGCAGGTTGTGCTTGGCCAGATTCAGAGTCACATTCAGAGCCCCATTCAGACGCGCTTTAACACCGAACTTCCTGTCTGAAGAGGAAATGATGTCACTGAAAATTTGTCCAATGCAGTTTTTGACATTGCAACCAATTACAAACTAATTTGCATAATATATTATGGCATTGAGTTGGTTTTTAAGAATACTATTTGATTGCATTTTGGTATTAGGCATGCACCAAAACCACATATTCTGGCCAAAAACTGAAACCGCTTTGTAATCATTATTTACCATTTAATTAAATTATAGAATTTTACCCAAGAATTTAACCCAATAACACAGGTTATACAAAAAAGAGCCACAACAACGACTACGTTTACTACTACTAATACTACTACAACTGATACTACTACAACACTGACTACTACTACAACTGATACTACTACAACAACATTTACCACTACTACTAGTGATACTACTACAACATCTACATCGACAACATCTGCTACTTCTGATACTACTACACCACCCTACTGAAAAAAACAGCTTAAACCAGCCTAGGCTGGTTGGCTGGTTTTAGCTGGTTGACCAGCCTGGTTTTAGAGGGGTTTTGGCCATTTCCAGGCTGGTTTCCAGCCATTTCCAGCCTGGTCTTATCTGGTCAGGCTGGAAAATGACTAGCTAAAACCAGCTTGACCACCTAGCCAGGCTGGGAGCCCAGCCAAAACCAGCTATGTTCAGCTTAAACCAGGCTGATCAAGCTGTTTTTTTGGGGTTTTTTTTGCAATGACAACTACTGCTACTGCAACATCTTCTTATTCTGATACTACAACACTAATGACATCTACTATTACTGATACTACAACTACTAATAATAATAATAATTTTGGAATATAGCCACAGCTTTGACTTAAGTACTGTATAATGTGACAAATAATACAGCATAGTAGTTAAAAAAAACTAAAGAAAATGTTTTTTATTGTCACAACTACTGCATTTGCTGGTTTTAATTTACAGTGGGGGTGTAACGGATCACAGATCACAACCCAATTTTAATTTACATGTGGATTAATCCAACATTTGAAGCAATCGCAGAGAGATGCCCTCGTGTCATTCAAATTGTTTATGTGAAAAAAATGCAGGCTTTCCTGTAAAATATAATGACGCAAGAAGTTGTGGAGGCACCTAGCCTTTTTATCAGGTTTTATTATGTTTGTTAAAACCAAAACTTCCAAGCATTACTGTTATTGTAATAAATTGACAGCAAATGACATTTGTCTCCTCCCCTTTTAGCCTGATCCAAAAAACGGTCTGATCCGTGACTCAAAAACCATAACATGATCTGATTTATCACACCACTAGTGAAAGCTAAAGTGAGCAATGATTTGTTGTACCTTTGGGTCCGACTTTGACGAGTAGTGAATGAATGTGAAGCATCAGTTCCTCATTGGCCGGAGGGTCTTTGCTGGAGCTCACCAGCAGCTGCAGCAGAATGGCTGTTCCTCCTTTAGACACAAACAGCCCAGTCCTGCGGCCTCCACCTATACCACAACACAGACAAAGAAAGATTAGGCTAGATTCTGACCTTCAGAAACACACTGTTCTGACTGAAGTGTCCTGATTGCAGCATTTCTCAGCCGATTCTGCGGTCACAAATGGACTTTTGTTTTTAACCAACAACAAAGAAAGCGATTACCAGTTCATCACACAAATAGCTCACCCAAAAATAAAATTTTTTTACCATAACTTGTTCAACTCTTATACGAGTTTCTTTCTTCTGTTGAACGCAAAAGAAGATATTTAGAAGAAAGCTGAAAACCTGTAACCATTGACTTCCATATAAGGAAAACAAATAAGTAAACAATTCTTGGTTCCACACAATCGAATTGTGGTACAACATAAAGGAGTTAAGTTAGCTTCTTGATTTTTACAAATTTAATTGGATTGAACAAAAAATAATTAAGTTGTCCTCCAAAAAACCCAAGAACTGTGCTGTTTCAGCTCCTTTTAAATAAGTAGCTTAAACAAACAGCAAACATAATGTTTTTGAGTGTACTATGGAAGTCAATGAATACAGGTTTTCAGCATTTTTCTAAATATCTTCAAAACATAGTTGGCATTTCTGTGTGGAGTTTGCATGCTCTCCCAATGTTCGAGTGGGTTTTCTCTGGGTGCTCCGGTTTCTCCCACAGTCCAAAAACATGCGCTATAGGTGAATTGGGTAAGCTAAATTGTCCATAGTGTAAGCATGTGAATGAGTGTGTGTTTCCCAGTACTGGGTTGCGGCTGGAAGGGCATCTGCTGCGTAAAACATATGCTGGATAAGTCCGCTGTGGCGACCCCTGATTAATAAAGGGACTAAGCCGAAAAAAACCTGCAACCATTAACTTCCTTAGAAATCTGTAACCATTGACTTCCATAATACTAACATTCTTCGAAATATCTTCTTTTGTGTTCAACAGGTTCAGGTTTGGAACCACTTGAGGGTGAATAAACGATGAGTACATTTTCATTTTGGGTGAACTGTACCTTTAAGAACACAGAAACTCACCAACAGTCAATAGTTCATTCAAAATCCCAAGGATGTTCAAGGTGGTCTGCAAATCCCGGGTGTTCTGTTCAAAAACCATCAAGTGGATTAGCAGCTATAAAGCACTCTGCTAATCAGACTCTGCTATGATAAAACAAGTGTGATTCATCGATGCATCAGTTGTGTGCGGCAGTACCTCGAGAGATGACAGAATGATCTCCATCCCACCAGAGCCTTTAGAGCCCACCTCCTTACGGGTCTTCTCTAAAACATGACAAAACAGACAGACTTTAACCTTCTAAACTCATCATTTACTTCCGCATTCTTTACATTTTCATGGTCTGTACTGACCCAGATACCCCCATAAGTGATTCCGTTCTCTTATCAGTTGAAATAGAATAACTTTTGCACAGATTATGATAGACATTTTTCAGTAACACTTTATATTAACTATACACTCTGAATCATTTATTAAGCATTAGCATATGGTGGTGAATTCATTATTTAAGCATTGACTCAACATTAATAAACGTTAGTAAGCAGATTATGACTGCAGCTAGAAATGCTCCATTCATGACCTATAACCATGTGCTTAATAATTGTTCTTTCATAAATTGTGACTGGTTGATTTTTCAATACTAAATTGAGTATTCCATTATTTACAAATCTTTTGTATTTAGGACTATTTGGAGGTTTTTAAGATCATTCAGAATGAGTTAGTAAAATGATTAATATATAACATTATATTAATATTATAATATATTATATTAATATTATATCATATATAATATATAATAATAATAATATACAATATTACATATAATATGGGGCAAAAGAACAGGACGTGTGTTTGGATACAACTACATTTTTTGGCCACACTTTTACACTATGAACAATATTATTATTGTTCGTTTATTCGTTTGCTGGGAATTAGAACTAAATTAGAAATAGTTTTGAAACAAATCTTTGCGCTTAAATATAATTAAATATGTAGGCTAATGGATGTCTTTAGTGGAGTGTGTACAACATCATTTCCTTATCCACGAAAGTAAAGGAGTAAAGAGTAAAAGTAAAGAGAAAGTAAAGAGGCCGAATGGAGGAAGCTCATTCTTTATCCTCGCGCTGCAGATGCTCTATTTAACCGTTTTCCCGCTAGTGAAGCGTTCAGTTTTTCCACTTACAAAGTCTGCCATGTAAATAGCAAATGCACCATGGTGTGATACAACTGACTCTTAAAGGGAATGAGAGATGAGACTCTGATTGGTTTACTGCACATCATGCTCAAAACACACGCATAACCAGGGCCAGACGGAACCTGCGGATGTTTTTTGCTTTTTCTGTGGAGAATTTTAGTAAAAATCTGCGAATATCTGCAGAATTATTTTTGGAGTATCATAACTAAAACCTTGATATGTGAAATAAAAAATAATACCTTTTTAACTTGTATTTAATGTTTAAAATGTAAATCCAATTAGATTCACTTTATTTGGTAAACAAAGCAAGACTCTCATAGAACAGATCTACTAAAAGACAGAAAATATTACTGTACAAACTACATTGTACATACATTTTCATATTAGTCAGTAATATTACTGTAATTCATTTAAAAAGTGAATAAATATAGATTTACACGCATTTACTCAAGTAAATAAACAGAATTAATGATGGGCTAAAATCTGCGGAAATCTGCGGAAAATCTGCAGAATTCTGCGCGCGCAGATTCCGTGTGGGCCTACCCATAACTCATTAAGAGAATAAGCACAACCCTAGACAATGCGCCAGGACGCAAACCATATTTTTCCATCCTCACAATAGCAAAAGTGGATTCGGACACACTCTTAATGCTTTTGCAGCATGCGCTTTAGACTTTGCGCCTAGATCGTTAAAATAATACCCATAGGCTCCCAAAGCTGGTGCTGGCCTAAAACTTTTGCGCAGTACAGTACAACACTAATCCTTTTGCCAAGAATTATTAGCCCCCCTTTGAATTTTTCTTTTTTAAATATTTCCCAAATGATGTTTAACCCTCTACCGCACGCATTATGATAAATCTATTTAAAAAATATTTAACTGTAACTTGAAGTTTTGTAAAAAAAAAAATAATAATTTTTAAGCTACTTTATGAAATGTTGCCATATGGCAACAACGTTCAACAGATCTAACTTAGAAGGAAATATTTAAATTAGAAATTTCTAATTAATAATTTTGATGTTTGAAATTATTTAATTGGTGTTGTATTATAACAATGAACTTTTAAATAACACCTTATACACACTTTCCAACAACTTCTATTCCAACAGCTGTCATTCATTCCAATCTTTTTTGCTGAATTTTATTAAAAACAAACCTAATATTGTATGTATGTATGTATGTATATATGTATATATGTATATATGTATATATATGTATGTATATATATATATATATATATATGTATGTATATATATGTATGTATATATATATATATGTATGTATATATATATATATATATATATATATATATATATATATATATATATATATATATATATATATATATATATATATATACATATATATATCATGTATACAACAGTGAATATAAATATTTTCTCCAGTAAATATTATAACAAATAAATAACAAGTCTAGTATATCCAGATGCATCAGAATAATGTAGCTACTAGCTAACAATGTTTATGCATATTATACTATATCCTATACTACGCCTGTCTTATCTGCCTCTGAGCTAACTTACCTGAACTGTCTCTATCAAATGTCCAGTCTGCATCTTTCTCATGCTCACTAAAACCCATCTCACCCTCACTTTCATCTGCAGGAAGAGCCAGTTCAGTCCTTTTCTTCTTTCACTTACAGTAGAACATGGTGGTGCTCGCTAATACACTGTTCCCTGTATTCATATCTATTCAAATGTAGCATTGCCATTAAAACTATATTTTATCCATAATGCAAAATCTCATTAACATACAATTAATCAACATTATATTACTAGCATTCATGTTGTTATTGTTACAACTTAAAAAAAAGTTCACACACTGAAAAGAGTGTTGCATGCAAAACTGTTGCAAACAATTTTTGTGTTGAATTTAAACAAACAAATTAAATTTAATAATGTTCAACTTAATTTGTTTGTTTAAATTCAGCCCAAATAAATTGTTTACAACCACTTAATGTAAACAAATTTAGTAAATCCAAGGAATCATCTTTGATTCATTTTTTTTCAGTGCAGCTGACCTTGCTAGCTAGCTAACCCATTGCAATATTGCACGTTCCACTGTTGCACAGTGTTGCCATTTGGTAACGCATACATTTAATCGATGTGCAAGAAACTAATTTGATTCAAAAAAGTTGAGTTGTGAATATGTCATCATAACTTACTTTTTTTTGTGGATCTGACATAATTTGATCCTTTGTTTTTATTGATGTTTACAATTGCATTCAGCAACTACTCACAATAAAACGTCAGTCTGTAAGAAATTGCGCTACAGAAAAACACAGCATGTCATGTGACTTAGCCTAAGCACATCATTGGCTACATTAAAATCTTCTCTTTCCAACAAAAAAAAATTAATGTTGTTCTTTAAGAAACAGTGGCAGGGAAATGAACATAAGTATCATGTTGCCATCATGTATGCCGTGCAGTAGAGGGTTAACAGAGCAAGGAAATTTTCACAGTATGTCTGATAATATTTTTTCTTCTGGAGAAAGTCTTATTTGTTTTATTTCGACTAGAATAAAAGCAGTTTTTAATTTTTTAAAAAACATTTTAAGGTCAAAATTATTAACCCCTTTAAGCTATTTATATGTTCAATTGTCTACAGAACAAACCATCGTTATATAATAACTTGCCTAATTACCCTAACCTGCCTAGTTAACCTAATTAACCTAGTTAAGCCTTTTAATGTCACTTTAATCTGTATGGAAGTGTCTTAAAAAAAATATCTAGTCAAATATTATTTACTGTCATCATGACAAAGATAAAATAAATCAGTTATTAGAGATGAGTTATTAAAACTATTATGTTTAGAAATGTGTTGTAAAAAATCTCCTCTCCCTTAAACAGAAATTGGGGGAAGAAATAAACAGGGTGGCTAATAATTCTGACTTCAACTGCATGTCGACAAGCGTTATTAATAAAGTAGAAAAGGACAAGAGAAGCATCAATCAACTCAACATGTCCTCAGTGACAGACCAAAACAAAAAGTCTAAAAATAAAAGCAACAAATTATATCTTAAAAACGTTTAAGACAAAGTCAAACACATCCGCCTGCAGGCTGTGATACTAGTAAAATCAACACCTCGTGAAAATGAAGGACTCTGGCCAGCATTAAATATCAGCTATGGTTACGATCCTTCTGAAATGACGCTCCACCATTAACAGCAAATGAACATGTTACTTATCTCAGCCCCGACATGTGCACACGCATAAATAAAAAGTGCTGTGCAAATCAGAAACTGGTGACACGGCCGAGAGTACACATGTCAGGCTGAGGCGGCACATGCCTTCAATCACAGCAGCTCCCCAGTGGACACGCAGTACCAGAAGAGACACTTAAGACTCGGGGGAAGGAAAAAAAAAAACTGAACGCATTTCAAAATGGATCCAAGTATAGACTATCAAGATTACTTTATGGTAAGAACCTGCTATTAAATGTCATACTACTTTATTGTCACATTAAATTTTTTGACAGTTAACAAGCATGTAAAATAATTCAATACTGACATTAATGCAACCTGAAGCTACGGATTAGCCTATGCTAACTAGCGTTGTAAAAAATTACTATTAGCTACAACAAAATTAAAACAGATTTTACTATAACAGAGGAAGACGACAATGTAAAATAAAAAGAGAATAATTACTGAATTATTTATTAATATATTTATCTATTTATTCAATTAAAATAATTCATTATATATTCAATTATTATTATAATATTCACAGTATTCTGACACTTGTTTAGAAAAATGCTGTTTGTTTTCGTAACCACATATACATTTATGTAAAATGACTAAATTTACTAATACTGTACCCCAAAAGTATCATAAAAATGATTTACGCACGCATAATTTACTTGGTCATGGTTCCTGATTTCTACCATTATATTTATAATGCACTATACGTATTTTAGAGATATCTACTGATTCATTTTTGCTGAATGTTAAAAGATTTGTTGGTACAGGTTCCATTTTTAATGCAAAATATTTCCAGACCTTCTTAATGCTAATGATAGTTAAAGTCACAATTAAAGGTAGTGTCTCTTAATATTGTTAATGATTGACCTGAGCTTATATGAATTATTAATAAACACTTTTATTTTTTATTAAGTAACATCATCATCAAAAACAGTAAAACATACTATAACTATTGCAATACATATGGTTAGTTTTGATTAACTGGCTGTAACTAATGGGAACTTATTGTAAAGCGCATCTGAAATTTCTGGCAAGATTATAAACAAACTAAAAGTTATGATTTAGCATAAAAACATTTCAGAAATGTTTCAAAACAAATATAAGATGTTTAAAATTACATAAATGATTGATTTATTTATAATTGGGGATGCAACACTTTTGCCTAGTTAAAATTTTTTTTTAAATTTATAAATAAAAAATAAATAAATAATAATAATAATAATAATAATAATAATAATAATAATAAATAAATTAAAAAAGAATTCTAGTAATAAAAAATAAATAATAATAATAAAAATAAATAAATAAATACAAAATAAATAAATAAAAATAAATAATAATAATAATAATAATAAAAAATTAATTAAAAAAAGAATTCTAGTAATAAAAAATAAACAATAATAATAAAATAAATACATAAATACAAAATAAATAAATAAAAATAAATAATAATAATAAAAATAATACAAATAAATAAATAAATAAATACAAAATAAAATAAATAAAAACAAGTTATAATAATAAAACTTATAATAATAAAAATAAATAAATAAATTATAATAATACAAATAAATAAATAAATACAAAATAAAATAAATAAAAACAAGTTATAATAATAAAACTTATAATAATAAAAATAAATAAATAAATTATAATAAATAAATAAATAAATAAATAAATAAATAAATAAATAAATAAATAAATAAATAAATAAATTTTAATGACCATTGCCTTTAAGAAGCTGCTAAACACAAATGGATTCCACATTTACTCTAAGTGTGTTTCAAAACGATCGTTTCGTGTGAACATGTGTCCATCTTAGTTCTTACCAGGGCTGCATGGGGGCCGATACACACTGCCGGTCCTCCTTCTGGCATAGCTTTTATAGTCCATTTTTATTCCTAACCCAAATCTTGCCCTCTATTATTCCTCTTCTAATAACTTGAACACACTCCAGCGCTTCATCCATAGCACTGATACGGTGGAAATGCTACACTGGAGTAATCATATTTCACACAGACACAGACTCCTCCCACTGTCCAGGTGCTGTCAGTCAAAACGTGCATATACACACACACACACACACACACACACACACACACACACACACACACACACACACACACACACACACACAAGCCAACAGCAGATCAATGACAGTCACCAGCAGGAGAGGATTTGAAAGAGAACTGAAAGGTTACAGCAGGGAGATAGAGAGGGAGAGAGAGAGAAAGAGAGAGAGAGAGAGAGAGAGAGAGAGAGAGAACGAGAGCAAAAGGGGTGACGTGGCAATATTCTTAGTGTGAGAGTAAGTTATTCTTATAAATAAAAAGAATAATTAATGAATATTTAATATAAATATCAAACGAAAAAAATTTAAATGAATAATTAAATATTTATGAATATTAAATAATTAAATAATAAGATAAATATCAAATAAATATATTAATAAAGGAATAAATAAATATTGAATGAATCTTTATTATAACATCAAATAAATAAACAAATAAATAAATAATAACTCATGAACATAATATAAATATCAAATGAAAATATTTTTAAAAGAATAAACATTTAATGAATATTAAATATAAATATTAAATAAATAAATGAATAAATAAATAATGAATATTAAATATGAATATCACATTAATAAATGAATACATGAATAAATAAATAATGAATATTAAATATGAATATCAAATGAATAAATTTATATATATATATATATATATATATATATATATATATATATATATATATATATATATATATATATATATATATATATATATATATATATATATATATATATATATAAATAAATAAATAAATAAATAAATATGAATATCAAATGAATACATGAATAAAGAAATAATGAATATCACATGAATCAATGAATACATGAATAAATAAATATGAATATCACATGAATAAATGAATACATGAATAAATAAATAATGAATATTAAATATGAACATCAAATAAATACATGAATACATACATAACGAATATTAAATATGAATATCAAATGAATAAATAAATAATGAATATCAAATGAATACATGAATACATAAATAACGGATATTAAATATAAAATATCAAATGAATACATGAATAAATAAATAATTAATATTAAATATAGAATATCAAATGAATAAATAAATAATGAATATTAAATATGAATATCAAATGAATAAATAAATAATGAATATCAAATGAATACATGAATACATAAATAACGGATATTAAATATAGAATATCAAATGAATACATGAATAAATAAATAATGAATATTAAATATAGAATATCAAATGAATACATGAATACATACATAACGAATATTAAATATAGAATATCCAATGAATACATGAACAAATAAATAATGAATATTAAATATAGAATATCAAATGAATACATGAATAAATAAATAAATAAATAACGAATATTAAATATGAATATCAAATGAATAAATTAATATATAAATAAAAAAATAATTAATAATAAATATGAATATCAAATGAATACATGAATAAATAAATAATGAATATTAAATATGAACATCAAATAAATACATACATAATGAATATTGAATATAGAATATCAAATGAATACATGAATACATACATAACGAATATTAAATATAGAATATCAAATGAATACATGAATAAATAAATAATGAATATTAAATATGAATATCAAATGAATAAATTAATATATAAATAAAAAATAAAAAATAACGATTATTAAATATGAATATCAAATGAATAAATTAATATATAAATAAAAAAATTAATAAATAACGAATATTAAATATGAATATCAAATGAATACATGAATAAATAAATAATGAATATTAAATATGAATATCAAATGTATAAATGAATAGATAAATAATTAATAATAATTATGAACATCAAATGAATAAATGAATATATGCATAAATAAATAATGAATATCAAACGAATAAATAATTAATAATAATTATGAACATCAAATGAATAAATGAATACAAGAATATATAAATAATGAATATCAAACGAATAAATGAATAAATAATGAATATTAAATATGAACATCAAATGAATAAAGAAATAAATAAAGAACAATTTATGAATATTTAATATAAATATCAAATTAAATGTATTTTTAAAAGAAAAAAACATTTAATGTGTATTAAATAGGAATATCAAATTAATAAGGAATATTAAATATGAATATCAAATAAATACATGAATAAATAAGTAATGAATATTAAGTATGAACAGATTTAATATAATATCATATGAATAAATAAATAAATAAATAAATAAAGAATAATACATGAATATTTAAAATATCAAATGATTTTTTAACAATAAACATTTGATGAATATTAAATATGAACATCAAATGAGTTAATTATTAAAATAATACATTAATAAATAAATAATAAATATTAAATATAAATAATATTTGAATAAAAAATAAATATTAATATTAAATATGAACATCAAATGATTAAATTATTAAAATAATACATTAATAAATAAATAATAAATATTAAATATAAATAGTAATTGAATAAAAAAGCAATATTAATATTAAATATGAACATCAAATGAATACATGAATAAATAAATAAACATTTAAGAATATAGATAAATAATTTTTTTTTTTTAATTTACATTGTAACAATGTCTAAGTTATATTTATTATTATTATTTGATTTATTTTTGCATAAAGTATTCATGTTTTTGTTTAATCATTTGACAGATCTATTCAGGTTTCATTTATTTATGTATTATATAATTGTTTATTATTCAAGTATTAAACTCCAGTAAAGCTCATTTGAATTGAAAATTTAATTAAGAGAGAGAGAGAGTTATAGACAGACAGACAGACAGACAGACATTTTGTTTAATTGTATGTATTTTTGTAAGAGCAAGGGGGGAGAAAGCGAGAGAGAGATGGAGAGAGAAAGAGAGAAGCGCAAGAGGGACGTGGGAACATTTCTATATTTTGTCTGAGTTGCTGACAGGATCATGTGTGGGTCAGTGAGCAGACAGTAGAGATATTACTCATATGCGGTGTACGGTTACGGGCAGTGAGGGTAAGGGGAAGAGCAGTCCAGTGCTGTCACATTTCACAGCTGATCGCCTCAGCATCTCCACATGCTTGAGATGAGAAAGATGAGTTTTAAGACTAGCAGTGCTATGACACATTCCCCTGGTCACCGCTGTTGTAACTGCTTGTGATTTGTTACACTGCGGCTTTGTGAACAATGCTCATTAAGGCAGAAGCAGTGGACCAATGGATCCTTTTCACAAGACTGTTATGATGCGTTTAATGGTCTTCAGCATCTTAAGTCCTTGAAAGTTTTTAATACTTATATATTTTTTTAAACGTATGAACATTTATGTGTATTTACATATGTATTATATTATCTCTATAGCATGAAATGCCATCACTCTACAGAGATTTCCCAGTATTTCTCTGTTGCAATCGGGATATCACAATAATTGACCCCCAAAAAGCCAAAGCAAACACTATCAGATTATAATTCTTCTTTCTTTCTTTTTACTGAACTAGTCAGATGGCTAACAAAAAAGTAACTCTGGGTTATGCAAAGAGTAGCCAACACAAAATACATACATTCCTGGGTCCTATCTCACACTCAATACACTACAATTACTATGGTATAAATACAGCACTACAACTTACAAAAGATCGAGATCGACTTAGAATGTCACTCATCAGATTTATAATGATTTGATCAGTTGTTGTTTGAAATTACGCTGAGTTTTTTGTCCTTTAAGGGCTTATTATGCGATCTCTGTCGCCATCTTGTGGCGGAACGTCAACTGTCTTTGCTTTGCTCAGTATGACAGGCTGAGGCATGCCGACGTACTGAATCTCCAAAATTATAAATATTTAAAATAGGCACTGTCCTCATAAATAAACTGCATAGCTGCAATCTAAACAACTACATTCTCCCCTGAAAAAGCCTCAAAAGTACATTATGTTGTCCAACAGCTGCAATATTTGTCAAACTGTAGTGAGCTTATTGATCTGCTGTCACTCTGTGTGGGCGGAGTAATACAGAAGGGTGAGAAGGATGTCCGAGTGCTGTTATTACGGGAATAGCACACGGCTATAAGTCAATCAGATTCGAGAACCAGACAAAACTGTGATACACAAACACATACGTAGAGAATACACACATATATATATACAGTTCAAGTCAGAATTATTAGCCCCCTTGAATTATTAGCCCCCTGTGTATTTTTTCCTCAATTTCTGTTTAACAGAGAGAAGATTTTTTTTCAACACATTTTCTAAACATAATAGTTTTAAAAACTCATTTCTAATAACTGATTTATTTTCTCTTTGCCATGATGACAGTAAATAATATTTGACTAGATATTTTTCAAGACACTTCTATACAGCTTAAAGGGACATTTAAAAGGCTTAACTGGGTTAATTAGGTTAACTAGGCAGGTTAGGGTAATTAGGCAAGGTATTGTATAACGATGGTTAGTTCTGTAGACAATCGAAAAAAAAATTATATTAATAATATTGACCTTAAAATGGTTCATAAAAAATTCAAACTCCTTTTATTCTAGCTGAAATAAAACAAACAAGTCATTTAAACTGGCATAAAACACCAAGTTAAAATTTGAATAACATTTTGTAAACTTTATTTCTGTATAAAAACATTGTTTTTATATAATAACTAGTGCTGGGCCGTTATTGGCGTTAATGGCTGCGTTAACGCGAGACTCTTATCGCGCGGTAAAAAAAATATCACCGTTAATCTATTCTCAAAGTTGGGTTGGGAGCTGGGTCTATTCTAGGCAAGCTATGATGACTTTCACCTTGATATTTTAGCGCGGATGTATACCTGACCGGTGAGCCGTCTCACAAACAAAGTGCCCTTCTGAATCAAAACCAGCAGGATGCCTGACTTTAGCTGCAGAATCGGCAGTTTCACTTTAACTCATGAATATTTCAGTCATGCCGTCGTGACAAACTGGGGTATTAGACGCAAATAAGGGGTAAGGACTGGTGAGAGTGTTATGGAATATAATAACGCTCGTTAAACGTAAAGAAAAAAAAACGTCCGCATTTCGCGGTGTGTGTGTGTGCATGTGTATGTGCATGTTTTGTGTGTGTGTGTGTGGTCCTTTACTGACAGCCGCCTGTGTCTTGGATCTTGTCTGAAAATATGGCAAATAGTCCTACATGACAGTAATAGTTGGATTGCAGTGTTTACTTCAGTAATGCCACTAATATCTGCACACTCCACATGTCTTAATTCCATTTCTGTTTAGTTCAGTTATGAGTTTAGTCGCATTAAGGTAATCAAAATTCTCTGTTTACATGGTAGACTCTTAATCAGAGTATTGTTTTAATCATATTAAAATCGTATTAAAGTATTGTTGCCCATGTAAACATGCTCAATGTTTGACACACCGTCAGGGCTCTGTGAACTTGGCATTGAGAAGCAGCTTTTTCTGTATGTATGTACATCAAAAGCAAGTATGAAATCGCTGTTTGGAGCTTATGTAGGGCTACAGTTCAACATTCATGTTTAACTGAATAAACAGTTAGTAAACACAAGTACATCTTATTGAACAATTTATTTTCATCACCAATTATCAGAGTAGAACAGTTTCTCAAGCAGTTGATGCATTTTGGAAACAGGAGATGAGCCCCTGGTCTAATGCGTCACCTGGCTCCAGAAACCCGTTCTCAAAGACTTATTATTTGGGTAGCACACATATTCTGAATGCCTTCGGCAGAATTCGAATGAGCCATTTTAATCTAGATTAATTTCAAAGTTAATCTAGATTAAAAAATTAATCTATGCCCACCTATAATAATAACACAAATATAATAACACACATGAGCATATGCTACAGGACAAATGTTTTAGAACAGTAAAAATGTAAATGTTTTTTTAAAGTCCCTTATCCTCTGATTTATTTGATCTAAAGTATAATAAAAACTTAAATATAAAATATTTTAACATTTAAAATAATTTCGATTTGAATATGCCTTAAAATGTAATTTATTGCTGTGATTTCAATATAGCATACAGAAAATGTTTCACGACTTTTGAGAAACGATATCAAATTCCATTGAGCATTGACTAAATTAGCGATTTAGTTCCTAAATAACCTAAAGAGAACTTGACAGATGGTAAAAACAAAGCCAAACACATTTATGTTGCACAAAAGTAGTGTGTGTTGTCAAACCTGGCCTTATTATTATTGTGTGATTGTGATGCGTGTTTCTATCAGGTCACCTTGAGTCTGAATGAGGTGAAGGATTTTGCCCGTGACTTGTCGGATGGCATCATTATCAGAGACTCTGGACTCCTCATTCAGTTTTTCCAGCTGACTCAGCAACATCAGCACCCGGGAAGCACTAGGAATACAGCAAACCATCAAAACATGCAATTTTCAAATAAACAGAATAGAGAATTCGATTATTAGAAGGATTAAGTTTATTACATTTATTTATTTATTAATATTTAATGCCATATCATCATTCATGGCAAAACCAATACTAAATATACAATATGTAACATGCAATCATATCGTTTTTTTAATAAACATTCATTGCACCAAATAACAACAACACTGAAGAGAGTCATATACAATCATTTAGTCTGATTGATGATAAACATTCTAATTCCTTCAGAAGACAAATACCTAATAAATGACTATTAAAGGCTCAGTTATATTCTAAACAATACATTATTTATATATTCTTTATTTACATTCTAAATAAATAAACAACTTTATTAAAATTCCCCATATTAAAATTTTTTAAATGGTATTAATAAAATGCTTACTAACATCTATTAATGTGAGCTAATGCTTAACAAATAATGAATTCACTATTTGCTAATGCTTAATAGATGATTCATAGAGTGCAGTTATTATAAAGTGTTACCATATATATATATATATTATTTTATTTTTATTATACAAATTTTAACTTCATGTTTAAAGTTGAATGAACTTTTGAAGAGCTTTGTGTTAATAGGAGTTTTAAGATTATTAAGATGAACTGTGTCCTGTAAAATATTTCCCGGGCCACCACTGTTGTACCTGCTGGTGATTTGTCGCACTGTGGCTGAGGCTTTAAAATGTTAAGGCAGAACAAATTTACATTGTGTCTTCAAAAACTTTGAAAGTCTACATAAAAATCACTACGTAAAAAAAAAAAAAAAAAAAAAAAATCACTAACCTTTTCTCTGCTGCCATTTTGGGTTTATTCATTTCTTGTCACATTCAGTTAGACATCACACTGACTGCTGAGGGAAAGAAAATGTAGAAAAGCATTTAGATAGAAAATCTAATCTAATTTATAGAGTATCAAGTCACACTAATGCATTAAATTCAATATACGCCAACACTTTGGCAGGCTACTTGCAACCCTAAACACATCCTACTGTACCTGTACTGTAGTGTACTCAACAGTACAAAACCAAAACTGCAGCAAAAACCAGAAAGGGAAACAAAAAATGAACATTTCCTCACCATTTACTCACACTCAAGTGGTTGGTTCTTTAAAGTAATAGAAATTACAGCCTATACTGCAAGTTTGGGCATTAAAAGTCTAGAGAACTTTTGCTATTGAAAGCTATTGAAGCCTACATACTGTAACAACACTTTGGGTAGTAAAATCTTCTCACCTATTTGATATTTTTGGACATTATAGCATTCCCTATTTAATTTTTAAGCATCAAATACAGAGTTGCCAACTTAATAATTTTGTGTACAAGTCTACCAGTCAAAAAACATACCAAACAGCCTACATAGAAAGCAGTCTTTCTGCCAATACAGACATTTTTCATGCATCAAACCCTCAGTAAAGTAGGCATTTCATTCAGAAAGATTGTGTAATGGGTTTGGATAGCGTTATTACAACCTAACAGACTCCTCCCCCTCACCATTTCTGTTTGCTGTCAAAACTGACAGCTGGAGGGGCGTGGTTAAGTATGTTAGCCACTCCCAATACCTCAGACAGATGTAATCTGAGGATTTAACTGAAAACAAATTGGAAGTGAATTTTCAGATTTGAATTAAAGATTACCAACAATTAATCTTTCGTAATGACAAGCACAGATGAATTGTTCACCACAAACTAGCAATGTGAGCTAACAAAACCAATACGGTTAGTTTGGATTTTGTGTGAACTTTAAGTAAAAGAATAGTTGACACAGACAGCATTTTTAAACATGAAACCCCACCAAGCTACCTACAAGGCAACATTCCTGGCTATTATAGCCTACACAGACTACATTTTTGAGCAAAATTCATAGAGAGAGCTAAAAAAATATACAGTATCTAGATTATCAGGGCCTACTTGAGAGCATAGAGAAAGCAAAATCTACTAAGCTTCAAATCTAGACCATATTTTGGCCATTATAGCCTTTCTGTCTATATAGACTCCATTGTCAAGCATCAAACCCTTGAACGCTTCCAATGTAAATAGTAATTTTGCATATCACAGTGAGTCTACTTGCCCACACAGAGAGCTACTGAAGGGCATTATAGCTTATATAGGCTGCATTTATTGCCATTATACCCAACATTTAAGGTGTGAAGGCCTGTTTGATAGATTGTTTTCAACTTCATCTCTACTGAGCTTACAATCTAGTTAATATTTTGGGAACAATAGCCTATCCATTATTTAAAAAATACATTTTTTTTAGGAAACAAATACAAGATAGCTCCCAAAATAAACAATATGTTTGTGTATAGGCTTTCGACCCACCTAGACAGCATTGTTTGACATGAAAGCCTACTGAGATGGCTTTGAGACAGCATAACTAGAACTGAGGTAAAGTTTGTTATAAGAATATACACACAATTGTTAAGTGACAACTTGTGACACTGTCCCTGTATTGTTATTGAGGTATAGTTGATTTTAAATTCGCACATTTGTTCAGTTGAGCAGTGACAACTTTTCAACACTGTCCCTATACTCTTAATGAGATAAAGTTGGTTTTATATTCGCACATTTGATCCTTCTCTAACAAAGGCAACTTGTGACACTCCCTATATTGTTAGTGAGGTTAAGCTGGTTTTATATTCGCACATTTATTCATATTTGTACAGTGACAACTTGTGACATTGTCCCTGTACTATTACTGAGGTAAAGTTGGCTTTATATATTAACACATTCATTCATTTTTAAACCGTGACAACATGTGACATGCTCCCTATACTGTTATTGAGGTAAAGTTGGTTTTATATTCGCTCATTCAATCATTTTTGAGCAGTGAAACCTCCTTACATGGTCCCAATATAGTTACTGAGGAAAAGTCGGTTCAATATTCGCATTTGTTTATTTTCTAACAATGACAACTTGTGACACGGTCCCTATATTGTTATTGAGGTAAAGTTGGTTTTATATTCGCACATTCAATCATTTTTGAGCAGTGAAAACTCCTTACATGGTCACAGTATCGTTACTGAGGTAAAGTCAATTTAATATTCGCACATTTGTTCATTTTTTAACAGTGACAACTTGTGACACGGTCCCTATACTGTTATTGAGGTAAAGTTGGTTTTATATTCGCTCATTCAATCATTTTTGAGCAGTGAAAACTCCTTACATGGTCACAATATCGTTACTGAGGAAACGTTGGTTCAATATTCGCATTTGTTTATTTTCTAACAGTGACAACTTGTGACACGGCCCCTATATTGTTATTGAGGTAAAGTTGGTTTTATATTCGCACATTCAATCATTTTTGAACAGTGACAACTTTATCGCATTATTATTATTATTATTATTATTATTATTATTATTATTATTATTATTGAGGTAAAGTTGGTTTAATATTCGCACATTTGTTTATTTTCTAACAGTGACAACTTGTGACACGGTCTCTATACTGTTATTGAGGTACGGTTAATTTTAAATTCGCACATTCATTCCTTTTTGAGCAGTGAAAACACCTTACATGGTCCCAATATTGTTATTGAGGTAAAGTTGGTTTTATATTCGCACATTCAATCATTTTTGAAAGTGACACTATCGCATTATTATTATTATTATTATTGAGGTAAAGTCGGTTTAATATTCGCACATATGTTCATTTTCTAACAGTGACAACTTGTGACACGGTCCCTATATTGTTACTGAGGTAAAGTTGGTTTTATATTCGCACATTCAATCATTTTTGAACAGTGACAACTTGTGACACTATCGCATTATTATTATTATTATTATTATTATTATTATTATTATTGAGGTAAAGTCGGCTTAATATTCGCACATTCGTTCATTTTCTAACAGTGATCAGTGGTCCCAATATCGTTACTGAGGAAACGTTGGTTCAATATTCGCATTTGTTCATTTTCTAACAGTGACCACTTGTGACATGGTCCCTATATTGTTATTGAGGTAAAGTTGGTTTTATACTCGCTCATTCAATCATTTTTTAACAGTGAAAACTCCTTACAAGGTTACAATATCGTTACTGAGGAAAAGTCGGTTTAATATTCGCACATTTGTTCATTTTCTAACAGTGAAAACTTGTCACACGGTCCCTATATTGTTATTGAGGTACGGTTAATTTTAAATTCGCACATTACTTCCTTTTTGAGCAGTGAAAACTCCTTACATGGTCCCAATATTGTTATTGAGGTAAAGTTGGTTTTATATTCGCTCATTCAATCATTTTTGAGCAGTGAAAACTCCTTACATGGTCACAATATCGTTACTGAGGAAAAGTCGGTTCAATATTCGCATTTGTTTATTTTCTAACAGTGACAACTTGTGACATGGTCCCTATATTGTTATTGAGGTAAAGTTGGTTTTATATACGCACATTCAATCATTTTTGAACAGTGACAACTTTATCGCATTATTATTATTATAATAATAATTATTATAATAATAATAATAATAATAATTATTATTATTATTAATACTATTAAGGTAAAGTTGGTTTAATATTCGCACATTTGTTTATTTTCTAACAGAAACATTCATTCCCTTTTGAGCAGTGAATACACCTTACATGGTCCCAATATTGTTATTGAGGTAAAGTTGGTTTTATATTCAGACATTTATTCATATTTGTACAGTGACAACTTGTGACATTGTCCCTGTACTGTTATTGAGGTAAAGTTGGCTTTATATATTAACACATTCACGCATCTTTAAACAGTGACAGCTTGCTACATGGTCCCTGTATTGTTAATGAGGTAAAGTTAGTTTAGTATTCGCACATTTGTTCATTTTTGAACTGCATTGACTTGTTGTAACACTGTCCGTATACTGTTATTGGGGTAAGATTTGTTTAATATTTGCACACTTGTTCATTTTCTAACAGAGACAACATGTGACACAGTCGATATATTGTTATTGAGGTAAAGTTAGTTTTAAATTCGCACATTTGTTTATTTTTGAACAGTGACTACTTGTGAGACGTTCCTTATATTGTTATTGAGATAAAATTGGTTTTATCATCTTGTCATCCTGAAAGTAGCGCTTCACTTTTTCCACATTTTTTATGTTACAGCCTTATTCCAAAATGGATTAAATTCATTTATTTGCTCAGAATTCTACACACAATACCCCATAATGATAATGTGAAGAAAGAGTTTTTTGAAATGGTTTCAAATTTATTACAAATAAAAAACCTGAAATCACATGTACATCAGTATTCACAGCCTTTGCAGTGAAGCTCTAAATTGAGCTCAGGTACATTCAGTTTCCACTGATCATTCTTGAGATGTTTCAGCAGCTTAATCAGAGTTCACCTTTGGTAAACTCAGTTGATTGGACATGATTTAAAAAGGCATACACCTGTCTATATAAGGTCCCAGGTTGACAGTGCATGTCAAAGCACAAATCAAGCATGAAGAAAAAGGAATTGTCTGTAGACCACAGAGACAGGATTGTTTTAAGGCACAAGGCTGGGGAAGGTTACAGAAAAATCTCTGATCAATAACCCGATGGTCACTCTGTCTGAGCTCCAGCGTTATTCTGTGGAGAGAGGAGAACCTTACAGAAGGACAACCATCTGTGCAGCAATCCACCAATCAGGCCTGTATGGTAGACTGACTAGACGGAAGACAATTCCCACCTTGAATTTGCCAAAAGGCATCTGAAGGACTCTCAGACCATAAGAAACTACATTTTTTGGTTTGATGAGACTAAAATTGAGCTCTTTGGAGTGAATGCCAGGCGTTACACGTTTGGAGAAAACCAGGCAGTGCTCATCACCAGGCTAATACCATCCCTACAGTGAAGCATGGTGGTGGCAGCATCATGCTGTGGGGATGTTTTTCAGCAGCAGGAACTGGAAGACTAGTCAGGATAGAGGGAAAGATGAATGCAGCAATGTACAGAGACTTCCTGAATGAAAACCTGCTTCAGAGTGCTCTTGACCTCAGACTGGGGCGACAGTACATCTTCCAGCAGGACAATGACCCAAAGCACACCGCCAAAATATCAATGGAGTGGCTTCACAACAACTCAGTGAATGTCCTCAAGTGGCCAAGCCAGAGCCCAGACCTAAATCCTATTGAACATCTCTGGAGAGATCAGAAAATGGCTGTACACCGTCGCTTCCCATCCAACCTGATAGAGCTTGAGAGGTACAGCAAAGAGGAATGGCCAAATATTCCTTAAGACAGGTGTACCAAGCTTGTGGCGTCATATTCAAAAAGACTTGAGGCTGTAATTGCTGCCAAAGGTGCATCAACAAAGTATTGAGCAAAGGCTGTAAATACTGATGTACATGATTATTCAGCTTTTTTATTTGTAATAAATTTGCTACAATTTTAAGAAATCTTTTTTCACATTGTCATTATGGGGTATTGTGTGTAGAATCTTGAGGAAATAAATGAATTTAATCCATTTTGGAATAAGGCTGCAACATAAAAAAATGTGGAAAAAGTGAAACGCTATGAATGCTTTCCAGATGCACTGTATCTTCGCACATTCGCTCATTTTCTACACAACTTGTGATAGTCCCAATATTATTATTGAGGTAAAGTTGGTTCTATATTAACACATTTGTTCATTTTTTAACAGTGAAAAAGTATATTTTACCTCGCTACTTTGAATATTCAGTCTAAATCACATGTAAGTATGATTTTAAAAACAACATTAGCACTATTTAACTGACTGTGCTAATTTTTGTACTTTGATAGTCTATTCTATATATTAGTATAATGTAGAGTGCATTTTTGGTCATTAACCCTAATTTATATAGTATGTAAATTATCAAGGCCTACTTGACAGCCTTTAGAGAAAGCTAAATCTACTGAGCTTCAAATCTCAATAATATTTGTGGGGCATAATAGCCCATCCATTAAAATAGACATTATTTTTAAGCATCAAACCTTAGAGAGCTGCCAAAGAAAACACTATATTTTGAGTATCAGAGGCTTTCTTTCCACACAGTCAGCATTTTTTGACATGATAACGAATTAAGATGACTGCCATTTTAGGACATTGGTCTCCCAAGCATGCTGTCTACGAAGGGAGCTCATTATGTGTTGAGCCACGGCCAGTGTGCATGTACAATTCAAATGAATATAAATGAAGTTGTCAGAAGAAGCAGGGCGTACATTACAGTCAGAAGCAGGTCAGAGAATGAGTAAATTAATTGCACTGTCATTATCAAATATCAAGTTGCTAAAAGGTCCAGTCATGGTCATGTCAGATCCACCTGTCCTACAGAGAAAGCTCTACTGTTAGCACAGATCCGCTAACGGGACAGCTGATCTCTGTCACTGGCACAGCATGAGCAAAACAGCAGAGCAGAAATAAAAATACATGCGTTCACCAACCTTTAAAGCATGCGAGACCAGCGCCATCTGAACTCCTTACAGTGCGTTCTCTTGGCAACACACACACAAGCGCCCTGGTGGTATTATTATTTACCCAAACCCCCAACAGAACACAACACACTCGGAAGTGAGGGCGAGTCCTGCAACAGAGCTGGCGCAGAATCCACGATCTGCAAGTCATGTGTCACATCAGAGTCTGACGCACAGATGGTTTACAGATCAGCGTCCGCACGCAGCTCCGCTTTCTTTGATTGTGACGTAACGTGGCGTCTGAACGTAAAAGTCATTTATTTTTGGAACGTTTTCATTATGTCTATTTGTTTAATTGTCATTGTAATTTAATTTATTTGTTTAATTCTGTCTGTTTAAAATGTATTTAATAATAATAATATTAATATGCATCATTCATAATGCTATAATTTTAATATTTATAATATATTGATACATTTAATATTTATAATATATTATATTACTATTATATATTATTATTATTATTAGTAGTAGTAGTAGTAGTAGTAGTAGTAGTAGTAGTAGTAGTAGTAGTAGTAGAATTACTACTACTACTATTATTATTATTATTACATTTATTATTGTTGTTGTTATTATTATTAATATTACAATTATTATTATTATTATCGTTGTTGATGTTGTGATTATTACTATTATTTTTTTTCATTGTTGTTATTACTATTATTATTATTATTATTATTATTATTATTATTATTATTATTAATAATATTATTGTTGTTATTATTATTATTATTATTATTATTATTATTATTATTATTATTATTATTATTATTATTATTATTATTATTATTATTATTATTTTCGTAGTTGTTATTACTGTTATTATTATTATAATTTTTTGTTGCTGTTGTTATTATTATTGTTATTATTATTATTATTATTATTATTATTATTATTATTATTATTATTATTATTATTATTATTATTGTTGTTGTTGTTGTTGTTGTTGTTATTATGATTATTATTATGATTATTATTACTATTATTATTATTGTTGTTGTTGTTGTTATTGTTGTTGTTATTATTATTACTATTATTATTATTATTACTATTATTATTATTATTACTATTATTATTATTATTTTCCCTTTCTGTCTAGGAATATGTTATTTGTATGCATATGTATGATTATAGTTATTATTTTGACTGTAATTGTTATTGACCTTTTTTAAGGATCTGTGCGTGATCCATTGTATTTTGTTCTGATGTTTCTGTCAATTTATATCATGTTACTGTCTGATGTTCATTCAATACATCTATCTTTGCTCATTTGTTTAATTTACTACATTTTTATTAAATAATTAAATTGAATTATTTTACTTTATTAATCTAATTTCACATTAAATATATTTACATAGATCATTTAACTTACTTCTTAACATTTTTATATTATTAGGTTTATGTTGTTCTAGCTATAGTTCATGTAAATTCACATTTATTGTTAGTTTGGTTGTATGTGTTTTGTGTTTTTATTTATTAATTGATTGGACCTCATAAAACATCTGTAATTATTAATGATTAATATTATGTAGTGATTTCGTAATATTTTACCCTGGAAAAATTACATGCTTAATGATTTTTCTCGTATATATATATATATATATATATATATATATATATATATATATATATATATATATATATATATATATATGTATATATATATATATATATATGTATATATATATATATATATATATATATATATATATATATGTATATATATAATATATATATATATATATATATATATATATATATATATATATATATATATATATATATATATATATATATATATATATATATATATATATATATATATATATATATATATATATATATATTCCCATTCTGATATAAATGAGTATTTTTACCATATTTGTACCGTAGACTGTACAGATTTTTCAAGAACTTAATTTTTTTATTGCATAACAAGAACAATAGCACTCAAAAAATTAAGGAATACAGTGCTTACATTTTTTTACATCAAAGGAACAAATCAATAGAGAATAAAAACAAAAAATAAAAAATTTGCATTAGATAAAAATAATTCCAAAATTGCATACATCCTTATAACTTTTTAACTTTTAGGGTTTCGATACAATGCTTAAGATCAATTTCAAACAAATAAATGTTAGGTTTATCATTGCACCATTTTTGTCAATTTATTATAATTGTATGTCACAAAATATCTTTACGAGAAAACTGAATTTTGTTTGTAAGTTTAAATATAAGATATTCAACATCAAACCAAAACATTTGGGTATACAGTTGAAGTCAGAATTGTCAGCCCCCTGCTCCCTCCCCCCCCCCAATTTCTGTTTATAGGAGAGCAGATTTTTTCAACACATTTGTAAACATAATATTTTTAAAAATTAATTTCTAATAACTGATTTCTTTTATCTTTGCCATGATGACAGTAAATAATATTTGACTAGATATTCTTCAAGACACTTCTATACAGCTTCAAGTGACATTTAAAGGCTTAACTAGGTTAATTAGGTTAACTAGGCAGGTTAGGGTAATTAGGCAAGTTATTGTATAACGATGGTTTGTTCTGTAGACTATCGAAAAAAAATAGCTTAAAGGGGTAATAATTTTGACCCCAAAATGTTTTTTAAAAAATTAAAAACTGCTTTTATTCTAGCTGAAATAAAACAAATGAGACTTTCTCCAGAAGAAAAAATATTATCAGACATACTGTGAAAATTTCCTTGCTCTGTTAAACATCATTTGGGAAGTATTTAGAAAAGGGGGAAAAAAATCGAAGGGGGGCTAATAATTCTGACTTCAGCTGCATGTACATTCAAAAAACAGGTGTTTTATCGATTCCTCCTCTAAATCCCAAGTGCACTCAGATTCCATGTTTCTAAAAAAAATTTTAACAGTTTGTTTCACTGAATAAATTAAAAGCATTAGTTTATATGTCACTTCTTTATCTTTATTGGTGAGACAGTATTTACTCAATTCTAAACTTATTTCCCATTCAATCTGCTCAAATAAGAAATTCCAAAAAGGTTTGCATTTAGGCAACAATGTGGTCCTGCATAACTTTTTAATGTAAAAGTTATTAAATTTATCGTCTATAACTTTTACACCACTGAAACTTAACTGATTAGTATGTAAAACTTCGATTAAGAGGACATATTACCAGATAAGAGCTGAACAAGTCCACTAGGAATCACACCAAATATCGCAAATTCTTTAGTAGTTATGGGCATCCTGTAATAATTGAGAAATTCACAATAATCAAAAAGTTGTCCATTACTGTTGAATAACTGTAATAAGGATTTATTTTTGAAGGATAAACATTTGTTGTTCCATATTACTGATTTATGTGGAGAAAATGTATTCTTATAAATAAGCATCCAAAAACATACCTGTTTATGAAAAGAGGAAAGTTTTATTTTTCAAGAGCTTCTTGTTTTTATTTATTTATTATTTTATTTATTTTTTATTATTATTGAAAATACAAAATACAAATACAACAAAATGGCACTCAACTTTACAAATTTTGTATCACACATGAAACGCTCAACACAAAATAATATAGAAAACTACAAAAAAAATTATCCAAACTAAAGTAAAATTAAGAGTGAAAATAAAAAACATAAAAAGAAATCAAAATAAAACAGAAATCGTCTATGACAAGTTATATGATACAAATAAATTATAAAAAATTAAGGCAGGTTTTGTTTTCATTTTAGCCAGGGCATCCGAAAAGATTTTAAGTTCTTCTAGTGGAGAGGTTTTAAAATATGTGCATTTATGAATAAAATGTTTGGTTAATACAATGATCATATTTATGAAATAGTGCAAAAACAAAACAATCTTTAGTAATTCCATATAGCACATCTATCACATCTGTCATGTGAAAGTCAAACCTTCACCATCCACATTCTTTATTATCAACCAGTCTTGCACTTTTTACCAAAATATCAAGAACTTTTTTTTTTTTTAGTAAATAATAATAACAACACCCCAAAATAATTAAAAATAAAAATAAAACAAACACAAAAAACAAGAGTATGAATAATTAACTAAAATTCTTACAATTACAAACAAGCAGGACCTTTACATTAATCAAAATTGTTGAACCTAGAGCACAGTTGGACAGTTTTAATGGCCTTTCTATTAGTACTATGCTGAATAGTACAAAAGTAAATTTTCAGTTCCTTATAAAACACAGTAAAACAGGGTTTTTTTTTTGTTGGAAAATTTACAATTATGAATATGATTCTTAATCAACAAAATAAATAGATTAATAACAAAAACTTCGTTATTCAAATTAACATAATTAAAATATCTAAATATTACGTTTTCAAAATGCAAATTAATATTAAAGAGTACCTTTTTGGATAAAAACAGAAGCATCATACCAAAGCTTTTTAACATAACCACAGTGCCAAAAGATGTGGGGTACAGTTTCCAAATACAATGAACAAAAAGAGCAATTCATATCAAAATCCTTTTGAAATGTACTGAGAAGGTGTTTAACTGGGTAGAATTTATGAATTAATTTAAAAGGTATTTCTTTTATCTTATTCGTAACCAAAAATTTTGGGAATTCTTTCCCATTTAGGAATTCTCACAAAATTATTCCAATAGGTAACAGAGCTAGGTTTGGAAACAACTTGGTGTCAAGAACTTCATGTCCCAGGATGCACTTCACAGCGTGATGTCATTCACCGGCGTCCGCTGCGGCAGCGCTGACTGTTGCAACAACACAGAAAGACTGACAATCAATAGGTACTGTATACATTTACCTTCTGGTAGTATTTTTGCAAACAAATGTGTATTTTAAACATTGTAAACAATCATGTAACCTATATAAACATTCGGCAGTAATTATATGTTTTAGGGGTCAACAAATACCGCTGCTCGCTAAGACATCTGCCTATTCGTTGCCAGATTTATGATGGTTCTGTATTTAAACCATTTTCAGTCTTGCAATTCTTATTCAATTATTTTCACTGTCCTGAAGAAGACTCGTTGTTTTTGTAATTTGATCGTGGACGAAACAGTCTATTCCATAATATCCTGAATAATACAGTTAACCCAGCAAAATACACCGGAGTATATTTTTAGATATCTGACTGTAACTTGAATAGATACCAAATTTGGATATTTTTGTCTTTGATCAAAAAGTAGAGAACTTCCTATTACATAAACCCCCCACAAAATGCAGGTTATGTGCATGACTTTCTAAATTTTAAAACATAATAGTGTTTAAAGGGACAGTTCACCCCAAACTGTATAATAATTTGTAATAAACTGTAATAATTTACTCCCCTTTACTTGTACCAGACATGACTGAGTTTGTTGAACCAAAAAAAAAAGAAGATATTCAGAATTTTTGAAGAATGCTGAAAACCGGTAATCATTGACTTTCATATTGTTTGTTTTTGTCTACTATGGAAGTCAATAGTTACCAGTTTTCAGAATTCTTCAAAATATCTTCTTTTGTGTTCGGGTTAAAGAAACATATAAAAGTTTGGTTGCACTTGAGGGAAAGTAAATATTGAGTTAAGTAAAAATTTTTGTTGAACTGCCCCTTTAAAACACAGTGTAAAACTGAATAGAATGCCTCTTATTGTCAATGTACACATATATAATGCACATTATATACATCTGCGATGACATTAAGTGCATCTCAATACACAGTGCGAATATGTAAATATATTCTTACAATACAAATCTCTCTAAACAACAAGCTACAGTGGAAATAACTGTAGTCGATAAAAATAGGGGATGAGGGGGGGGGGTATTGTTAGGTGGATTGAACGAGAGATATATATACAAGGTGTAATATGTAAATGTAGGATGATTCATATAGTAGTGCAAAATAGGAGATGGGAGGGGTGTAAGTTGAGGTGAGGTAAAGTCTGTTTATTAGTAAACCCCTTTCTAATGCATGTTAATTTTTTATGCTCTTAGCTGTCTCCATGGTGATGAAGTCATCGGTCGAGGAGGAGGAGGGAGGATGGGGTCTTGGGATCCCAGAGAAGATGAGAAACAATGCCAACTGGGTGGACGTCACCCAAGAGTTCAAAGGAGCTTGTAAAGGTGTGTGTGTTTGTATGGGTTTAATATGAAACAAGCCATATGATGCATTTTTAGAAGGTCAGTGGCTGTACTTAATTTATAATTACTGTATTACCATATTAATTACTAAATATATAGAATATTTCAGTGTGGTGATGCCAGTGGCCCATTAACATTTCATGCTTGTTGTCAAACTATTTTAATAAATGTAACAAGAGGCAATTCAATCATATCTCAACGTTAAAACAGCTACCATGATGCTATTCATCAATATGTGGTCCTTTTAGGATTCTCTGGAGATATGGAAATTAAAAATGTAAAACAGGAAATACGTTAGGACCATTGTATTTGTTTACATTCCTCAAAATGGTCTATATTACTTGCACTCAGGCCTTTGTTATCGCAGTTATAAAATCCTAACAGGCTTATTGGCAGTCTGATGTGAAGCGGAGCACTGTTATATAAGTCCGAAGGGCTTTAATCTGCAAAAACAACCATCCTGGATGTACTTTATCCCGCTTATTGCGTAGATACTTGCCACAAAATGTACAAATTTAACTCAAAATAATGTTCTCTGCCATATTAGTTTATTAATTCTTTAAATAAAGCAAAGCTGACGTATACAAAATCGTCTGAATAGAGTATACACTAACCTGTGCATTGTTCAGTCACCAAACATGCCATAGGCTACGTTTACGTGCACCCAAATAGTCAGTTTTTAAACGGATTGATGGTTTAATTGGGTTCAGAAACATTCGTAAACACATGGTCCAATTGAGTACATCATTTACTTTCCCTCATGTGGTTTTAAAGCTTTAAGTGTTTCTATCTTCACAAAAGAAGATGTTTCGAAGAATGTTGGTTGCTAGTACCCATCAACTTCCATAGAAGCATTACTATAGAGGTCAATGAGCTCCAGATACCAGCATTCTTCAAAATATCTTCTTTTGTGTCCAGCAGATGAAAGAAACCACCTTCTGATTAGTTTGTCTAAAAAGTAACTTAATTACTCGATACGTTATTTAATTTCTTGGCTCAATACTGCTTAAAAATGGTTTAAATTACTAAGCATATATAAATTAAACTCTTTTGATTCTTTAAATTTGGTAACCCTTTAGATTTAGTTTTTAAAAAGGAAGAAATGTTAAACAAATGGATTCAATTAATTTTTGGGTGAACTACCCCTTTAAGGATTATTATAATCATGGTCAAGATAGCCGTGACTGAGCAGCAGAGAGTTATTATTGGACAAACTACAGTAGATTTCTCAAAATAGCTATTTTCCACAAAGCCCTGAGAAGCATGAAGAAGAAATATGTCAGGATGTTTATGTGACGTTGACATTAATATTTAAGGCAGATTTTTCATGAACAAGCAAAAGAGTACATTTATCATTATCTATCTGCATTCACCGGCCACTTTAGTAGGTACACCTGTCCAACTGCTCGTTAAAGCAAATTTCTAATCAGCCAATCACATGGCAGCAACTCAATGCATTTAGGCTTGTAGACATGGTCAAAACAATCTGCTTCAGTTCAAACTGAGGCTACAATTCACACAGGCTCACCAAAATTGGACTATAGAAGATTGGAAAAAAACGTTGCCTGGTCTGATGAATCTTGATTTGAGCCACATTCAAATGGTAGGGTCAAAATTTGGCATCAACAACATGAAAGCATGGATCCATCCTGCCTTGTATCAACGGTTCAGGCTGCTGGTGGTGGTGTAATGGTGTGGGGGATATTTTCTTGGCACACTTTGGGCTCGTTAGTACCAATTGAGCATCCTGTCAACGCCACAGCATACCTGAGTATTGTTGCTGACCATGTCCATCCCTTTATGACCACAGTGTACCCATCGTCTGATGGCTACTTCCAGCAGGATAACTCGCCATGTCGTAAAGCGTGAATCATCTCAGACTGTTTCTTGAACATGACAATGAGTTCACTGTACTGAAATGGCCTCCACAATCAACAGAACTCAATCCAATAGAGCACCTTTGGGATGTGGTGGAACGGGAGATTCGCATTATGGATGTGCAGCCGACAAATCTGCAGTGACTGTGTGATGCTATCATGTCAATATGGACCCAAATCTCTGAGGAATATTTCCAGTACCTTGTTAAATCTATGCCATGAAGGATTAAGGCAGTTCTAAAGGCAAAAGAGGTCCAACCCGGTACTAGTAATGTGTACCTAATAAAAAAAAAAGTGCCCGGTGAGTGTATATAGGGTTATGTAATACATTACAGCTAATGCTTATCCTCAGTGATTTTAATTGCTTGTCTGATTCATTGTGTGAAAGTGTAATGAGGCATGACTGCAGAAATACCCTCTTTTTTTCCTGATGTTGTCAGTTTTGCCATTTATGGTCATGTAGGATTCTAAAATTAACTTTCTTTTCCATGCAAGCTTCACCACGTCATGAATCAACTCCAGCACTGCACCATAAATCCCCTGAAAAGTCCATCAGCCATGTTTCATTGGCATCACATGTACACTCTGTCCTATATATTGATGAAATATTTACTGAAACTGTAAGAAATTCACTGATCACAGTTTTATTTTATTCGCAGAACTCAGACTTGGCGAGTTGCTCCATGACAAACTGTAAGAATATCGCCGTTTTGTTTTATGGGTTACTTTTAAATGTGTTCAGTATTCATTTACAATGCAGCCGGTTGGTAACGCTATATTCAACTGCTGATGTTTCTGTAGGTTCGGTCTGTTTGAAGCCATGTCTGCCATTGAGATGATGGATCCGAAGATGGATGCTGGGATGATTGGAAATCAAGTCAACCGTAAAGTCCTCAACTTTGACCAAGCTGTTAAGGTAGCAACCGAAAAAAGCTGTTTCACAATCATCTCAACCATCATATTTAATTTGGTTTTCTGCAGTTAATCGATGTTAATTGCATTAGTTACTGTTGGAATTTGAGTCAAAACCGTTGAAGTCAATATTATTAGCCCTCCTGTGAATTTGTTTTTCTTTTTTAAATATTTCCCAAAGGATGTAAAACAGAGGCAGGAAATTTTCACAGTATTTCCAATTTTTTTTTCTTCTGGAGAAAGTCTTGTTTTATTTCAGCTAGAATAAAAGCAGAACCACTGTTACCCTAACTCGCCTAATGAACCTAGTTAAGCCTTTAAATGTCACTTTAAGCTGAATGCTAGTGTATTAAGAAATATCTAGTCAAATATTATTTACTGTCATCGTGGCAAAGATAAAAGAATCAGTTATTAGAAATGAGTTATTAAAACTATTATGTTTGGAAATGTGCTGAAAAAACCTGTTCTGTTCCATTAAGCAGAAATTGGGGGGAAAATATACAGGTGGTCTAATAATTCAGGAGGGCTAATAACTCTGACTTCAGCTATAGTCATACAAACACAGTATACTCTCCCCCGGTTTCACAAACAAGGTTTAAGGCTAGTCAAGATTAAATTGCATGTTTGCGCTGTCTCAACTCAAAATAACTTGCGATGAGATGTCTTAAAATACGTCAGTGTCATTTTTTATCTCCAGGTGCTCACCAGTAATATATTTTTCTAAGGCCATTTTTATTAATGTGGCTTAAATAGCCTAATTTAACTAAGACCTAGTCCTGGCGCAATCTAAGCCTTTGTGAAACTGGGCCTTTGTGTCTTAATTTCTTTTTCCCTCTGTCTTTGTGTATATCTGAAGGATGAAGCCATACGGGTGAAGGATCTAAGTATTCCTGAGCTCATCGGGATCATGGACACATGTTTCTGCTGTCTGGTTAGTATGTTGGGGAAAGTTACTTTAAAAGTATTGCATTACAATCTTGAGCTGCTTTATGTTACTTAGGCCTCCACTGAGCAGTACTGTATGTTTTCTTGTGTGCTGTTCAGATTGAGGACTCTTTCGTTATGTTCTGGGCTGTTTTTGCCCCATTGACTTCCATTAGAGCCACATTTTTTGATTGCAAAGCCATGACACCATTTAATCATGCATTCTTGTTTGTCATTTTTAGTGTTGATCATCAGTTGGCACCATTAACCCTATAGATAGGCCTGTGCAAATAAGTTTCTGGCTTTTATATGGAGTTATATGCAGTATAAAAGTAAATTATGGTGTGTGTGCGTTGAGATGATAACCGTTTTCAAGGTATACCGTGGTTTTGAATAGTCAAGGTTTTAAAACCGCCAAAAATTTTCTCCTATACCATTCTTAAGGTATAAGTAAGATGTTTTATTTACATTTTTAGGACAACAGTATCTCTGCGGTATACTCTGGATGCCTCACACCCAGCACACTACCTGTTCGAACTGTCTGGTCGGCGCTTCAGAGCACCAAGCACAAAAACAGCCAGACACAGGAAAAGTTTCTTTCCTCAGGCTGTCTACCTTATAAACAGTTAAATATTCCCCTACTGTGCAATATATATGTGCAATACTTTCTCATACGTATTTGTACACCACCTTATATCAATTTGCAATGCAGTACCTTCTCCATTCGCATTTGTACACCGCACCTTATAACCTGTATATTTATAACAATCTGTTTACACAATTCAACATCCAGATTTTTGGACTAATTGCATCTCTGTTTATTGTTTATCGTCTTTTTTATTTATTTATTTATTTTGTGTTGTCACTTGTCACTTTATGGACGCTGGAAGCTTCTGTAGCCAAAAGAAATTCCTTGTGTGCGTAAAGCACATTTGGCAATAAAACTGATTCTGATTCAGCAGAAAAGATATCCAAAGATATCCATTTTAAATTAATTAATTTAAATCTGTGTTTTTGAAACTAATGAAGATAGCTGAAGTCAATTGTTCATTTTAATAATTTAGCCTGACATGTTTACTGTTCAAAAATATTCCAAATGTTTCTCAAAATAAAATATATTGTGTTCAAAGTCGCTGTTTTTTATCCAGACATTAAAATAGAATATATTTTAGAGTGGGAATCACAATACTGTGAAACCGTGATATTTTTATCCAAGGTTATCATACCGTCAGAATCTTATATCGGCCCATGCCTAGTGTGCATAAATACACATTCTATGTTTACACTTTCTATTATTTTCCCAAACATATCAAGGTAAGTGTGCAAAGGTCTCACACTCTCTCACACACATTATACTCCATATAAAAGCCAAAAACTAGGCTTTTTTGCACTGTAATTCCTGATCAACAGTAAAAATTACAAATTGTTCCTCTTCCCAATAGTGAAAACCACCAACAATAGAGAATGCATGATCATATGGTGTCAAGGCTTTGCAGTCAAAAATATCATAACGGAAGTCAATGGGGCAAAAACAGCCCCAAACATAACGAAAGGGTAGTCAATTTGTGCAGAGTGTATCGTTGATTTTCTTTGAAAAGTTCCAAAGCATTTTCCCAAAATATGTGTCAAAATAACATTTGCCACCAAATATCATTCCATTTGCTGAAACACAGAAAAAGTTGTGGCCAAATTAAGCCTGAAAATCACCCCAGAGTGGATGAAAACATCCCCAACAGCACACAAGGGTTAAACATTGATATAAATGGTAGTTTAAGTTATCCAAAATGGTTGAGTTTCCATCTCTAATGGACATTTTGCAGCCTGTTAAATTTGCTTTTGTTCTTATGACTGTATTCAGTGGTTCAGTATTGAATGTTTTCTCTCTCCGTCTCAGATCACGTGGCTGGAGGGACATTCTCTGGCTCAGACCGTCTTCACGTGTTTGTATGTTCATAATCCGGATCTGATTCAAGACCCTGCGCTTAAGGCATTCGCTCTGGGTATCCTGAAGATCTGTGACATCGCCCGTGAAAAAGTCAACAAAGCTGCTGTGTTTGAGGAGGCAAGACACTCTTGTTTTTTCCAACTGTCCTCCCAGGAGTTTTGCTATATATATATAAATATTGATGGATTATAATGTAAATAGAATTTATGTCGAAGGTGGAATTTATCCACAATAATTATGGATTTACTCCTTATTCAGTGGTTGTTAGTTTAGTCTGTATAAGTGTAATGGATGCCAGCGAGTAAGGTGCTATGCAGGTGAACTTCACTCCTCTGACCTCAAAAAGTGCTCTAGTGACAGACACTAAAGGCCATGGTCTTTAGCCTATTTGTTAGAGCAGCCGAATCCCATGCACAGAAACGCTGATTCATTACATGTGGTGGCTCGTCCGGGATGGGAGTGAGGTTTATGGGTGTGAGTGTATTGGAGGCCAGCTGGGAAAGTGCTGTGCAGGTAAACCTCACGCCTGTCTCCTAGCGACAGACGCTAGAGACCATGGTCTTTAACCTCCTTGTTAGAGCAACTGACTCCTTTACAAAGAATCGCTGGTTCGATCCCAGCTCAGAGCAGGTTGGCTGGAGTAGGACCGGTGGGTTAATAATTAAAGTGGATTATGTACCTATGAGAAGAAGTTCTGTTTTATTATCATTTAATTTTAGGAAGTTTGATGTGAACCAGCATTTGATGTCTGAAAAGCAGTTGGTAAGGGATGATAGTGGGAGTTTGAGGTTGGGTTTTGTTGAGTTAGGTAGAGTTGGGTGTCATCTGCATAGCAATGAAAGTGGATCTGGTGTTTGCGGATAAACAAAAGGGGACCTAGAACCGAACCCTGGGCCACACCAGTAGTGACAGGAACTAATAACGAAGTCAAAGTTTTAAAAAATGTAATAATATAATAAATGTTTATATACATATTTATATATATTTATTTGCCATGTTATATTTTGCCATTGGTTTATTCTGTAAATGTGGATTTTTCTGTTGTATTATTACAGGAAGATTTTCAGGCCATGACCTACGGCTTTAAAATGGCTAACAACGTAACTGATCTGAGAGTGACGGGTAAGTGTGCCTTTTTTTTTTCTTCAAATTATTCATGTTAATTAGAATTCACTAGTTCTTGTTATTTTAATTCAAAATCAAGTAAATTCATTTAAAAACATGCACATTTTGTAGGAAGGATGCATTACATTTTATTAAACGTGACTGTAAAGATATTTATCACTTTTTTTAATGTTACAATTTATTGTTTTTTTTTTTTACATGCATATTTTTTATTTATTTTTTAACTTTTATCAAAGAATTCTGAAACAATAAATATAATATTAAAATGATTTCTGAAGGATCATCTAAAGCACCGAAGACTGGAGTAATGATGGTGAAAATGTTAATGTGGAAAACATTTTTTAAAAATCGAATCTGTTATTCTTGGGAGAATTTATATGTAAATCCAGCTTTGCTGAGCAAAAAATAAAACAATATATACATCTATAATTTTAAATTGACATTAGGCTTTTGACAAATTGACATTTAAATCTTAGGCTACATGTTCATCATGTTGTTCAGTGGAATAAATGTTATTTTTGAAAGTTTTTTTATTAATATATATTTTTATTGTATAATTTTTGATTATATGGCATTCAGTATATTCATCTCTCTGTTAAATATTCCTGAAGGAATGCTGAAAGATGTTGAGGATGAACTTCAGAGGAAAGTGAAGGTATGAAGGCTCATAATTAAACATTATTTAGTTATTATTTTTTAATTATTTTTAATTTAATTATTATTTAATTACTTTTTAAATAAGCCTCTTTTCCTTTTCCTCACAGAGTACCCGCAGTCGACAGGGGGAACAGCGAGATCCTGAGGTGGAACTGGATGTAAGATTGATGTATTTCTCTTCATTAGAGATTTAGCCATGTAACGACGTTTTAATAGCTTTGTTTCCATCCAAAGACGCCAATTAGATTTATGCGCAAAATCTGGAATATCACATAGAAGATTTGAGAATAAAGTTTCCATCCAGTGAGTCAAAAAGAACAAAATGGTCACGTGCTGATAAAGTGGCGCCAAATATCAAAACTAAATGAAAATAGGCATTTTCTGTGATTGTTGAAGCCATTGTGGGACTTTTTTCGTGTATAATAAATTACTCAGAAGACGAAACGCAATGAACCCTTGGTGGATTTTAGAGGTGTGAGACAGTTCTGGATGTAATAATATAATAATAGTAATACTGAACCACTATGATGACGGACATTGGTTGAGGGATTTTAGAATGACCAAAGCAACATTTCAGATGTTTTACAATGTGCTCGCTTCACTGGTTTCTTATTCAATTCAATTCACCTTTATTTGTATAGCGCTTATACAATGTAGATTGTGTCAAAGCAGCTTCACATCATAGTAAGATCATAGTAAATAGGAACAGTGTAGTTCAGTTTGTAGTGTTTAAGTTTAGCTCAGTTTAGCTCAGTTCAGTGTGGTTTAATAATCACTACTGAGAGTCCAAACACTGAAGAGCAAATCCAACGATGCGCAGCTCTATAGATCCCAAACCATGCAAGCCAGTGGCGACAGCGGAGAGGGAAAAACAACTTCACTAATGGCGGAAGTGAAGAAAAAAAACCTTGAGAGAAACCAGACTCAGTTGGGCACGAGCATTTTAATTTCTCCGCTGGCCAAACGTCTTGTGCAGAGCTGCAGTCTCAGTGGCGGAGGCTGTAAGTTGGCCTCAGCGAAGACTCGTCTGTCCCTGGAGTGTCACAGGAATCAGTCTCATGTTCCACTCCTCCATGACCACCACAGTAGCTGCTCGGGATACGGCCTGGTCCAGGATATGGAAACCTTGGGATCATCTCGTCGTTGGTCTTGGATCGAATCAGTGACTCTGCATAGTCTGAGGGCCTCGGGAAGAGTATCCCCAGGTGGAAATGGAGAATAAAGAGAATAATTAGCATAGCTGCTGTTCATAGTGTATATAAACAAGATGCAGAACCTGTGTGGAAACCCGCTAAGTGGTGCATTGAGTGTATGCTTTTCTTATGAAACTATATATACTCTAAATCACAGTACTTTTTTTGTTGCGCATGCTGGAATTTTGTGTTTTGAGATGTATTGTGTCTCTTCTTCCCTCAGCATCAGCAGTGCTTGGCTCTGTTCAGTCGTGTTAAATTCACTCGTCTGCTGCTCAGCGCGCTCATCTCCTTCACCAAAAAAGAGGTATGACATTATTAAATCCGCTCGCCGCTTCACAGAACAGTTCATCAGCTCGTCTCCTGATCGTTTAATTGATTGATTTGACATTTCAGACGAGTGCTGTGAGCGAAGCACAGAAGCTAATGAGTCAAGCTGCTGATTTACTGCCCGCAATCCACGCCACCATACAGTATGGCATACAGTCACAGAATGACACCACCAAAGGAGGTAACACACTTCTTACATCACAAAACATTGATCGTGATAAGCACAAACCAGTAGCCCCTACCATGCAGTTGGATTAGCTGGTTAGCCAATTAAGTTTCTGTTTAGTTTGCAGCTATCTTGACTTTTAGGTACAATGAAGGTCAGCTTTAATCACTTTATGTTTTCATGGTATTATGGAGCAGCTGAGTTACTTTCCTGGTACCTAAAAACCCATAATTGGTGCATCTAAACTGAGGCTGCGTTCGAAACCGCCTACTACTCAGTAGGTACTGCATTTGAATTTAAACGTACTACTCGGCTGTTAGAATAGTATGTTCTATACAGTATGAATGTGAAAAGTATGAATGCAATTCGGATGTACTACATCCGCCATTTTGTCATTGTCACGTGACCTACCTGCGTCAGTTGCGTCGATTCACTCCCATTCATGAAATCGCTCGCGGGGCATCATGGGATAACGCAGCATGCATGGGATGCGCACTTCAGAATCTCGCTGGAAGTAGTAAGTCATCCGGGTTCTTCTCGCATACTGATTTTCGAATTCTATGAATTTGGACATACTACTCGGCTCGCATACTGATTTTAGCGTACTGTATAGTATGGAAGTAAGCAGTTTCGGACGCAGCCTGAAACTTAATTGGCTAGCAAGCTAAACTGGCTTCATAGTACAGGCCCCTGGATTGAAGATGCTGTAGGTCTTTGTCTGTTCTAAAGCATAACAATACCATAGTATGTTTGCAGATATTTAAGAAATATGCTAAGTGACCACACTTGTTTATCTGAAAAACAATGCTGAAGTCAGTTTTTCTGCTTTGAAAATGTGTGTTCTGTGCCAGAATGTCTGTCTTTGTTTTGGCCTCTGTAACCAGCCCACTGCCAGTTTACCCAATTAAATTTCAGCATCTTGGTAGAAATGACGGCACATTTTATTTTAGTCTTGAAAGTGGGAGCAACCAAAAATGCAGCCTCTAGAGGGCAGTAGCAGGCTCCAAAATGACATTTCAATAATTTTCTCTCATATTTGTTGGCAAATTGGCGATCCCAGGCCCATCTTTGCTCCTAAAGGACTAGACCTTTATTGGATGCTGCTTTTGTACCAAATCACATCATTTAACCAATTTACCTGATTACTAGCTCTAAACTGCTCCTGTAGCAATTTTTTTTGGAATGTGTTGCAAGAACTAAAATTTAAATAAAAAATTGAAGTAAAATAAAAATAATGAACACATTAAATAATGTTTGTTGTGTTGTCTGCAAGCAAATACAAGTCAAAGTAAATTTAGAAATATCTACTTTTTTATTTGCATTTTCCATACTGTCCCAACTTTTTCTGATGTGGGGTTGTATATATACACCTTAGTAGTACCAGGTTGGACTGCCTTAATCCTTTGTGGCATAGATTCAACAATGTACTGGAAAAGTTGCTTAGAGATTTTGCTCCATATTGACATGATAGCATCACACAGTTGCTGCAGATTTGTCGGCTGCACATCCATGATGCGAATCTCCCGTTCCTCCACATCCCAAGATGCTCTATTGGATTGAGATCTTGTGACTGTGGAAGCCATTTGAGTACAGTGAACTCATTGTCATGTTCAAGAAACCAGTCTGAGATGATTCAAGCTTTATGACATTACGCATTATCCTGCTGGAAGTACATCAGAAGACGGGTACACTGTGGTCATAAAGGGATGGACATGGTCAGCAACAATACTCAGGTAGGCTGTGGCGTTGACACGATGCTCAATTGGTACTAATGGGCCCAAAGTGTGCCAAGAAAATATCCCCCACACCATTACACCACCAGCAGCCTGAACAGTTGATGCAACAGTTTGTTGATGCCAAATTCTCCGACCATCCAAATGTCATAGCAGAAATCAAGACTCATCAGACCAGGCAACGTATTTCCAATCATATTTGTCCAGTTTTGGTGAGTCTGTGTGAATTGTAGCCTCAGATTCCTGTTCTTAGCTGACAGGAGTGGAACCCGGTGTGGTCTTCTGCTGCTGTAGCCCATCCGCCTCAAGGTTGGATCTGTTGTGCGTTTAGAGATGCTCTTCTGCAGTCCTCGGTTGTAATGAGTGGTTATTTGAGTTACTGTTGCCTTTCTATCAGCTGGACCCAGTCTGGCCATTCTCCTCTGACCTCTGACATCAACTAGGCATTTGCGTCCACAGAACTGCCACTCACTGGATATTTTCTCTTTTTCTGACCATTCTCTGTAAACCCTAGAGATGGTTGTGCGTGAAAATCCCAGTAGATCAGCAGTTTCTGAAATACTCAGACCAGCCCGTCTGGCCCCCACAACCATGCCACGTTCAAAGTCACTTAAATCACCTTTCTTCTACATTCTGATACTCGACTTGAACTGCAGCAGATCCTCTTGGCCATGTTTACATGCCTAAATGCATTGAGTTGCTGCTATGTGATGGCTGATTAGAAATTTGCATTAACGAGTAGTTGGAGAGGCGTACCTAATATAGTGGCCGGTGACTGTAAATATTCAACCCCAAATCAGAAAAGGTTGGGACAGTAAAAAAATATTTTCTTGAGAAATAATTGCCTTTTTAATCCATAAATGAACACCTCATGTCTTTTTTTTCCGTGCAGATCACCCGATTATGATGGGATTCGAGCCTCTGGTTAACCAGCGCCTGCTCCCTCCTACCTTCCCGCGATATGCCAAGATCATCAAGCGAGAGGAGATGGTCAACTACTTCAGCAAACTCATAGAGCGTATTAAGAGCGTGTGCGAGGTCATCAACATTACCAACCTGCACAGCATCCTGGTAAATAACTCCCGACATCAACACATTTTACAGAAGCACTGCGGATTAAATGACTCTAATTCTTGCATCACTGTGTATTCAGGATTTCTTCTGTGAATTCAGTGAGCAGTCTCCATGTGTGCTGTCTAGATCTCTGCTGCAGGTGAGACCAGCCTCATCTCACATTATACTTTATTATGAACACACTCAACACATAAATCACATATAATAGGTCACAAACTTATACAGTTGAAGTCAAAATAATTAGCTCTGCTGTGAATTTTTATTTCCTCTTCCAATATTTTGCCAAATAATGTTTAGCAGAGCAAGGAATTTTTCATAGTATTTCCTATAATATTTATTCTTCTATAGAAAGTCTTGTTGGTTTTATTTTGGCTGGAATAAAAGCAGTTTTTAATTTTTAAAAACTTTTTAAGGCCAATATTATTAGCCCCCTTGAACAATATTTTTTTTTTCCGATTGTCTACACCACTGTTATACAATAGCTATGTTTCCGTCCAAAGATGCTAATTAAATTTATGCTAATTAACTTTTCAGGCAAATTAATCAGAAAGTGGTTTCTTTCATCTGTTGGACACAAAAGAAGATATTTTGAAGAATGCTGGTTTCTGGAGCTCATTGACCTCTATAGTAATCCTTCTATGGAAGTTGATGGGTACTAGCAACCAACATTCTTCGAAACATCTTCTTTTGTGAAAATAGAAACTCTTAAAGCTTTGAAACCCCATGAGGGAAAGTAAATGATGTACTCAATCGGACCATGTGTTTACGAATGTTTCTGAACCATCAATCTGTTTACAAACTGACTATTTGGGTGCACGTAAACGTAGCCTATGGCATGTTTGGTGCCATCTTGTGACTGAACAATGCACAGGTTAGTGAATACTCCATTCAGACGATTTTGTTTAAGTCAGCTTTGCTTTATTTAAAGAATTAATAAACTAATATGGCAGAGAACATTATTTTGAGTTAAATTTGTAGATTTTGTGGCAAGTATCTACGCAATAAGCTGGATAAAGTACCTCTAGGATGGTTGTTTTTGCAGATATAATAATAATAATATAGTAATGGGTCATAAACTTATACAGTTGAAGTCAAAATGATTAGCTCTGCTGTGAATTTTTATTTCCTCTTCCAATATTTTGCCTAATGATGTTCAGCAGAGCAAGGAATTTTTCATAGTATTTCCTATAATATTTATTCTTCTATAGAAAGTCTTGTTGGTTTTATTTCGGCTAGAATAAAAGCAGTTTTTAAAAACTTTTTAAGGTCAATATTATAAGCCCCCTTAAACGATATAATTTTTTCGATTGTCTACAGAACAAACCACTGTTATACAATAGCTATGTTTCCATCCAAAGATGCTAGTTAAATTTATGCACAAAACTCGAATATCGTGCGTTTCGACTCGAACTCGCATCGTTTCCATCCAATGAGTCACAAAATCGTCACTTCCTGATTAACTGGCGCCAAATATCAAAAGTAAAAACTGAATTTGCTGCGGTAAGTGAAGCTGCGCGAATCTTTTCCTTATTTAATAATTGACTTGCGCCTCATAATACAATGGCGGCGTGCAATGAACGCATTGTGGTGTTTGATGATGTGGAGCACAGACACTCCTGACAATACTGGAGGTAATTAATAATATATTAGCAATAATATTGAAACCGTTACGGCATTTTAGAATGACCAAAACAACATTTCAGATGTTTTGCAATGTGTTCAGACTGCTGGCTTGTCAATTCACGCACATTTTTACCATCACATGATCTCTTATAACAAAATCACATGACTTTTTTTAACGCACATATTGGAATTTGTTCGGTAAAAGTGTTTCCATCATAGTTTATGCGAATTTTTTCTTATCGAATAAAAAGTTTATGCTACTCAGTTATGCGCATACGTTTTTTTATGCGCATTTTAAAAATGTATGTGCATCTTGGCGCATCAACCGTCTTTTTATGCGCATATCCATAATGCACATAAAAATAGGTGGATGGAAACATAGCTAATGACCTGCCTAATTAACCTAATTAACCCTTTGAATGTCACTTTAGGCTGAATACTAGTGTGTTAAAAAATATCTAGTCAAATATTATTTACTGTCATCATGGCTAAGATAAAATAAATCAGTTATTAAAACTGTTATGTTTAGAAATGTGTTGAAATCTCTCCGTTTAACAGAAATTGGGGAAAAATATAGATGGATGGCTAATAATTCAGACTACGACTGTAGATTTGCTTCTCAGCTGACTGTTGTGTTTGTGTGATGCAGACCACGTTTCTGATCGACAATAAGAAGGTGTTTGGGACTCATCTGATGCAGGATATGATTAAAGATGCGTTGCGCTGTTTTGTCAGTCCACCTGTTCTTTCCACAAAGTGAGTGATTTATTTATTTACACTGCACTTTAGACTTTTTAAACCTTGTGTACTGTTCGAATTGACTACCCTTTCGTTATGTCCGTGGCTGTTTTTGCCCAATTGACTTCCATTCAGTGGTGGAAGGAGTACTGAAAAATCATACCCAAGTAAAAGTACCATTACTTGCCTAAAAATGTAGTACAAGTAGAGTAAAAGTATCTGCTGTAAATATTACTCAAAGTATGAGTAAAAACTAGCCCTTTTAAAAGTACTCAAGAGTAGCGAGAATTACGCTGTGAAAAGCTGATGCATTTACATGTAATTTGTGGATGTGTGTAAACGTAACATTCTGTAGTGCATCTAGTTAATGCCCAGCAGGCACACAATGTCATAAGACGTTATTATTAGGTTAGATTTATTTTTTTGACTTCTGGTGACCAAAATTCAATGTCTAGCCAGCATCTAAGGGCAATGTTATTTTGATGTCCAATAATGACGTCAAATGACGTTGATATTTGGTCAATTTTAGGTTGTTAGAAAGTAACCAAAATCCAACGTCGAATCAACATCTAAAACCAACATCATATTGACGTCAAATACTGCCATTTATTCGTCAGGTATGGCAACCAAAATCAAACGTCTGATAAACGTCAATAGTGGTAGCGTCCACACAACGTCAAGCTGTTACACCATTAGACATTGATATTTGGTTGATTTTAGGTTGGAAGTTGGACATTGATGTCGACCTGACGTTGGGTTCTGACGTCAAACCGATTTTCATTTCCAAACAACATGCAACGTCCCCATGACATTGGGGTACAACGTCAATCTGAAGTCATGTTGACGTCTTGTGCCTGCTAGGTGTTTAAGGCCATTTGGGTCATCATACAGTAAACAGTCTCCGTCTCTGTCATACAGTAAATAGTCTCTGGGTCAATGTGTGTAAAGACTTTGGACATCTTCTTGGACACTTTTAATCCTTCCAAACAGTTTGTTGCAATTATAAATCGCCCATGTGTTAAGGTAGTTCATTATGATGCGATTTACCTTCTGTGTGCCATTTGGTTGGATTCGCAGGCCTGATTTTTCTAATCCCCAAAGACAAGAAAAAATAAATTAGTGACTGCAGATTTAAGGAAAGTAGTGGAGTAAAAGTACCGATACGGCACTAAAAATGTACTCAAGGGTAAGTAAAAGTACACGTTTTTAAAACTACTCAGTAATTACACTTACTGAGAAAAACTACTCAATTACAGTAATTTGAGTATTTGTAATCAGTTACTTTACACCACTGCTTCCATTATTGTTTCCCAGTGATGGGTTGCAGCTGGAAGGGCATCAGCTGCGTTAAGCATATGCTGGATAAGTTGGCGGTTCATTCCGCTGCGGCGACCCCGGATTAGTAAAGGAACTTAGCCGAAAAGAAAATGAATGAATTCCGTTATAACATAATTTTTACAACTCCGTATAAAAGCCCGAAACTTTGCTTTTTTTGCACTGCAACTAATGATCAACAATAAAAATGACAAATTGTACCTCTTTGCAACAGGGAAAACAACCAACAATCAAGAATGCATGATTGTATGCTGTCATCATGGCTTTGCAATCCAAAAATGTCATCATAAAGGAAGTCAATGGGGCAAAAACAGCCCCGAACATAATGAAAGGGTAGTACATTTGCCCTGAGTGTATTGTTGAGTTTTTAAAAAAAATTCAAAGCATTTTCTTGAAATAAGATTCGTCACTAAAAATCATTCCATTTGCTGAAACACAAAGAAATTTGTGTCCAAATTAAGCCTCAAAATGATATCAGAGTGGATTAAAACATTCCCAACAGGACACAAGGGTTAATCACATATTTTTTGTTGAACGTAAAACTTAATTATTTAAACCATTGTCAGGAAAATACATTTTTAGTTTATTTAACCTTTGGACTAAATGTTTATTAAAATAGGTGATCCTTTATCAGCATGTCTTTAAAATGTCTTAAAGTTCAAAAACTAAATTTCATACCTCAAATTCACTCAAATATGGTGTTGTAGGTGTTAATTCATTTTAAACAGGTCTTAGTTTTTCTTTGTCCATGTAAAGCTTCCTGACCGGTACGACCAACAATCCATCTAAAAAAAAAAAAAAAAGTTTAACAAAAGTTTTTTTTTTTAAACAAAAGTTATGCTGAAAAATGATCAAGTCTATAAAATTTTGACAAATGTTTTGACAAAATTATTTAAAACATATAGCTGAGAAATAACTAAGTTTGAATTTTAATCTTTTCCACTTCCATTACAAACAAATTCTTAGCGTTCAGCCCTGTATAAGACTGAGATTTCATTCATAAATATCTTATAAAGGTCTTAATTTGACTTGGTGAAACCTGCAGAAATCCTGCGTTATGGAAACACTTTTTGTTTGAAGGGGGTGTTTATTATATTGCAATGACACCTTTATAATCAGGATATGACACGCGTGAATATGAATGAGATTTTATGTATGCGTAGGGTATCTGTCATTTAGTGTCATTTGCTCAGTTTTTGTCCATTTAAATGCAAAGATGACATTGTTTGTTATGACAACTTGACATTACCAAAACAAAATGACTTGTCATAAGTTTGTCATAAACATGACTGTCATGAGGCCATTATAAGTGCAACATGAATATTTTCTGATCGCTTTTTTCAGTGGAATAAAAACAATTTGCCATAAATTCTCCTTGACATTGTCATTACTCTGTCAAATACTTTTATAACAGTGTCATTTATATGTATCGTTATTTATTAAATAATAATAATCAGTGTAGTGAAGGGAAGTCATTTTGCTAACTTGAGTCTTTGAATCTGGTGATAAACTATTATCAATTAAAGATCATATGACGTTCCGATGTTGTTTTAACTATTGTTTTTCTTCACAGATGCAGTTTGAATAATAACCACCAGGCTAAAGATTACATCGACTCCTTTGTCACACACTGCGCACGGGTTTGTGATTCATTTTATTCTAGCAGATGAAACTGTCTTTGATATTTAAAATGGTCAAGTAAGAGGATTATTGTGTGCCACAGCCGTTCTGCAGCCTCATCCAGATTCACGGCCACAACAGAGCACGACAGAGAGACAAACTGGGTCACATTCTGGAGGAGTTCGCCACACTTCAGGATGAGGTGCGTAGGCTAGATTTTCCTTTGGTTACATTAGGGCTGGACGATATGGCAACATTTTATATCACGATATATTTCTTAAAGAGCCCATATTATGGGTTTTTGAAAATGCCCTTCCATGTAGTGTGTAACATAGCTCTAAGTGAAGTGAAATATCCAGCTAAGGCTTAAATCTGTAAGTGTACAGTGTTTAAAACTATTGATTCATCTATAAAAGAGTCGACTCATAGTGCTTCAAACGAGTCGTCTTGATAACGAGTCATTAGGTGTTTCGCGATGACGCAGCTACGAAACACAAGTAGTTGCACGCGCAAACCCGGGAGATTTGAAACCTGCGGCCCCGCCCACTAACACAGGAAAAAAGCCCCACACACACACACACGCGCGCGCACACACACACAGAGACACACACAGACACCGGTGGAATGAAGTCAGGCTGTGCAGATGGATACTATCGACAGCCTACCCAAAGATGAAAGCTCAGCATTATAACATTCTGGAAACTACATGCTTACAAAGAAGACTTCATCAGTTTGTTAAAGGAAGGATCAGTAAAGACTGTCAGAACATGGATCAGTGCATCATGAATCAGTTTCTTCCCCCATTTCACCAGTGTAAGTACGTGCGATTAAAACTGTTGCCTCGTTTACTCTAGCTTGCAAATGATGTATTTAGTTGTGTTTTGTTACTTGTAACCGCGTGTGCTGTATCAGGTTATCTCTTTATTCTCGTATCGCGTGTAAAGCCACGTTGAAAACGCGACGCGTGCCGCTTTGTTTACGGATCGTCAGCTGTTCCAACACACATGCAACGGTCAAGTTTCAAAATATTTCAGCTCAGGTTCAAGGGAGCTGTCTAAATTGCACCCAGCAGGCTGAACTGGCGCTCTAGTCTAGGCGAACGGTGAGGGTTGTGTGTGTGTGTGTGTTGCGTGTGTGTGTTGCGCAGGGCCGGTTCAGCAAGCTGAACTGCCGCTCTAGGTTAAAGACGATCACCTCGCCCTCAACCCGAAAGTGAAAACAAAAGTGACCTGTTAGCAAAGTGAGGACGTGGGGTGTCGCAGATATAACTCAGGACGCGGGTGGTGAGGGAGGTGTCGCGGACGTCTCTCTCTCTATTGGTGCTGTGTCTTCCAAGGAGGAGGAGGAGGTGTTTGTGTGTGCGTCTGTGTGAAAAGAGCAGGTAGAGGGTGACGTGCTCCTCGCCAGTTCTTGGAGTTTTTGCTCAATAAAATAGTTTGTCGTCTGTTTTTTTTAAGTGCATCGTCTGTATTTACATTCACTCACTGGCATCCAAAATCCACTATGAAGCGTGTGTGCACTGTGACTACTTTTATATTGTTGATTACGTGCTGGGCATTTCACTCTGTCTCGCGCTGAAGGCTGTCAGTTTCGACCAATCGCAGCAGGCTGTCATCAGTCCAATCAGCGCAGATGAGCTTCGCGCTGAGGAGGGGGTTGGGAACAAATGAATCGCTGAACGATTCATATGGGAGTCGCTGGGATAATTAGGTAAAAATAAATGCAGATTATAAGACCATCAAAGTGTTTTTTGACCTTGCATGCATATTAGACTGTTGTTGGAGACCCTTAAAACCTAAATATGACCCTATTTCATGTATAATATGGGCTCTTTAATTTCGGTCGATACGATATAATTCCGATATCGATATGGACAATATTAAAAAGCCAGGAAAAAACTGCCAAGAACGCACACAATGTACCCACAAATGTCTGCAAACTGAATATGCAAAGTCTGTAGCTGCTTCCCAAATGGCACACTATGCACTAATGCACTATGTACTTATGCATAGTGCATACTTATGGATTCAAATTTATTTAAAGGCAATAGTAGAAGCTCCAAAACACTCGTGTTAAACCGTTTGTGTTGGTTAAGTTTACATTTTGGTTTGATTAAATGGTGACATCTTGTGAGTTGTAGGTCATGATCAAGTGTGTTTTTGTTGTTGTTCAGGCTGAGAAGGTGGACGCTGCTCTTCACGGTCTGCTGATGAAGCTGGAGCCGCAGCGGCAGCATTTAGCCTGTCTGGGCACCTGGATCCTCTACCACAACCTGCGCATCATGATCCAGTACCTGCTCAGCGGCTTTGAGCTGGAGCTCTACAGCATGCACGAATACTATTACATCTACTGGTACGACCACTAAACGGCTACAACGGGTTTAATATTACAGGCAGATCAGGAGGCATGGGTACAGAAGGAAACACAACATATACAAGCACCACATCTGAAATTAAAAATGCTGAATCATCTAGAACTATTTGAAATGGCATAGTGACATTCAGAAGATCATAACGAGTGCGAATTATGTCCTTCTGGGGTGCGTTTCCCAAACAACGACGTAGCTCGCAGCTGAACTATCATGGTACGATGCATCTTTTGGGAAAAGAGCGATGTAGGGACGAATGTTTCCCAAAACGCATAGTTTCTCTGTCGCAGATCCATCACTTAAACAATGCTAGTTATAACGTAAAACGCCCATAGTGACGGCCATAATGACGCTCTAAACAGGGCGGAGTAACTACTTCTTTAGAGAGGAACCCTATAATTTCTTTGTGCAGATTATATTGTTTTAGACAAACATAAATTTTAAATAAAATCTCACAATAGATTTGGTAAAAACATGCACTCGCTTTCCATATTAACTGAAATATCTACAAGGCTCTCCTGGGACTGGTGCCTTCATACCTATGTTCCCTTCTTTATAAGTCTAAAAGCCAGTATGCCCTACGTTCAAGTGAATCTTATCATTTGACTGTTCCCCGGGTTCGAACTGAAATAGGGAAGCCAGCCTTTAGTCATGCCGCCCCCTCATCCTGGAATACTCTTCAGTCTGAACTAAAAATATCTGAGCTCATCCCAAAGACATCGTTTCGCTTTATCTTTTTTATCTCGGATCTCCTGATATGCTTATCGACCGGGCGGGAGCCCTGGGCTCAAATATCTCCGAGCTCAGGGTTCTCTCCCGGGACAGCATGCCAAACCTGCTTTATACGCCAAGCATATCTAAAGGGGAACTCTTGAAATTGAAGATACTTAAGTTCAATGGTTTGGTTAAATTTAAAACAGCACAGTTTATGTTTAAAGCTAGGAATAAATCACTTCCGAAATGCATGCAAATGTTTTTTGAAGAAAAAGACAAGGGGGATATAATCTGAGAGAAGAACAACATTTTAGGAGGACGAAAATGAAGAGTTTGTGTATGTCTGTATGTGGTGTGAAATTATGGAGCAGTCTCTCAATGTCAGGATATTAATCGATATAAAAAGTTGTGTATATATATATATATATATATATATATATATATATATATATATATATATATATATATATATATATATATTATTAAAGGAATATAATGATGAAGGTGATTTAAAAAAGGAGGAAATGAGAAAGGTATGATGAAATTTTAATTAATGGCTATTTGCAGTACTATGTATTTTTTATTTATTTTTATTTTAGGTCTATGTTACGAAATGTAAATGTACAAATGGAATCAAACATAAAATTAGTCAAAAATGCCAAAAGGATAAAATATGTGATGTCAAAAGAAGAGATGAGTAAAAGAAGAACTAAGTTTAAGTAATGGACGAATGATGTATGTGGTAATGGGGTGGGAAAATAATAAGCTTGTGCTTCATCCTGCTGCATTTTCGACCATGTTGACATGTATTTTTTGTTAAAGATATTTTATGTATGATATTTCTGTTCGAAAATAAATAAATCAAATCAAATTGTAATAATATAAAAACTAACACTAACTATTTAGTTAAAATATCAGTGCATCACTAAAAGATTAGATCAGAAAAAAAGATTAGATCGTTCGGTAACACTATATAATAACTACACACTATAAATCATTTAATAAGCATTAGCAAATAGTTAATTCATTATCTGTTAAGCATTAACTCCACATTAATAAACGTTAAGCAGTTTATAACTGCAGCTACAAATGCTGTAATCTTGACTTACAAACATATTTATAATGTGCTTAATACTTGTACTTTCATACTTTGCTAATGATTTATTTTTCATTACTAAATTAAATATCGCATTGTTTACAAACCATTTGTATTTAACAGTAGTTGAGGGTTTTTAGGATCATTCAGAATGAGTTAGTAAATGATTAATAAACTATTGAAATCAACGTTTATATGTCTTATTATTCAGGCATATATTAAGGGTTACTATGTATGTTAATAAATGCTTTATTAACTCAACTTCATCTAGTTTTGTGACCTAATCTAAAGTGAGGACTAGTTATGCTTTATAAATCCCTTATAAGTGACAAATAAAGGCTCAGTTAAATTCTAAACAGGAAAATTGACATTATTCATTCCTTTTCATTTAAAGATACACAAATAAAACTGTACTTCAAATGACAAATAAATCTTTGCAACCTTATCTAAAATAAAATAACTGTAGAGTTTAAACATTGCATCTTATTATATTGTTAAATTATTATACTGTTGTTGTTTTATCCCGTTTTATGTCGTATTTTGACACTCCTGTTATTTGGCAATGTTTAAACTTTACAGTCATTTTATTTTTTAGAAAAGATTGCAAATATTATTGTTCATTTGATTCTGAGCCTTTAATTGTCATTTATAAGGGATTTATAAAGCATAAATAGTCCTCACTTTAGATTAGGTCACAAAACTGCATGAAGTTGAGTTAATAAAGCATTTATTAACATATTAGTTAACTATTAGTATATGCCTGAATAATAAGATATATAAACGTTGATTTCAATAGTTTATTAATCGTTTACTAACTCATTCTGAATGATCCTGAAAACTACTCTAAAATACAACTGGTTTGTAAATAATGCGATACTTAATTTAGCAATGAAAAATAAATCATTAAGTAAGTATTTATATATATATAGCACATTATATAGGTGCGTATAAGTGAAGAATGCAGCATTTGTAGCTGCAGTTATAAACTGCTTACTAACATTTATTAATGTGGAGTTAATGCTTAACATATAATGAATTCACTAGATGCTAATGCTTAGTAAATGATTTATAGTGTGTAGTTATTATAAAGTGTTACCGATCGTTCTAATCTAAAATCTACCCCTAAATGAAATTTAAAGTGTTCGCACAATAAAGCATTAATTAGCATTAAACATTTGAAGGAGTTATCCATCCATAAGTGAGGTGTGTACTCTTAAAAGGCCAGTAGCAAAACAGCTACAGGTAAATTGTGATATGTCTTTGCCTCCATCTATGTTTAGGTATCTATCAGAGTTCTTGTATGCGTGGCTGATGTCGACATTGAGTCGAGCCGACAGCTCTCAGATGGCGGAGGAGAGAATCCTGGAGGAGCAGCTCAAAGTGCGCAGCAGCAAGAAGAGCAAGAAGAAGAAGAAAGGTTCCTACTTTCATCTCTTCTACTTTGTATGATTGTCAACTTTCTGTCTTGACCCTCTGTGCTTTCCACTGTCTCCTCAGCTCGTCCTCTGAGTAAAGAGATCACCATGAGCCAGGCATACCAGAACATGTGTGCTGGCATGTACAAGGTAAAACACAACGGAGGAAACAAAGTTAGCGGCATACTGGATAATCAACAAGTAGAAAGTATTTTTTTACAGATATTATTTATTCATAAATATAAAAATCACGCACAGTTGAAGACAGAGCCCTCCTGTGAACTTTGAATTGGTTTTTAAATATTTCCCAAGTGATGTTTAACAGAGATTGGAAAAAATTCACAGTACGCTCATCTGTTGAACTGCATCCCAATCATTACAAATACTGCAGACAACCTATTGGAACCCACATGGACCCAAGATTCTCGCTGAAATCAGTCAAGTTTGGTGAAGGAAAAGTCATGGTTTGGGGTTACATTCAGTATGGGGGTTTGAGAGATCTGCTGAGTGGATGGCAACATCAACAGCCTGAGGTATCAAGACATTTGTGCTGCCCATTACATTACAAACCACAGGAGAGGGCGAATTCTTCAGCAGGATAGCGCTCCTTCTCATACTTCAGCCTCCACATCAAAGTTCCTGAAAGCAAAGAAGGTCAAGGTGCTCCAGGATTGGCCAGCCCAGTCACCAGAGATAAACATTATTGAGCATTTCTAGGGGTAAGATGGAGGAGGCATTGAAGATGAATCCAAAGAAGCTTGATGAACTCTGGGAGTCCTGCAGGAACGCTTTCTTTGCCATTCCAGATGACTTTATTAAGTGATTTGAGTCATTGCAGAGATGTATGGATGCAGTCCTCCAAGCTCATGATGGAGTCAGACACAATATTCAGTCTGTTTCCACTGCACCATGACTTTATATTCTATACTGGATATTATTTCTGTTCAGTGACAAGACTTTTGTCTGAGCAAAGTCAGACCTTACTGTCCTAATTAAATCATTAAAAATCAAGACATGATCATATTTTATTTTGGTCAAATAAACGTAATCTAGAAGCATTCATATAATGGCTACAGAACAAACCACTGTTGTACAATGACTTGCCTACTAATCTAACTTGCCTAATTATCCTAGTTAAGCCTTTGAATCACACTTTAAGCTGAATAGTAGTATCTTTTATAATAACTAGTAAAATATTACTATAAAATAGACAAAAATAAATTAAATAAAAGTTATTAAAACTGTTATGTTAAAAAATGTGTTACATTTCTTGAAATATCTCCTCGTTAAACAGCACTTGGGAAATTCAAAATATTTGTAATAAAAATTTCACAGAAGGGTTACTGATTTAGTTTTAAAAAATCTATATAACGTATAGTTTCAGACCAAAAGAGGCAAAAAAAAGATTGTCATGTAAACAACGAAATTCCAAGGCACTCGAAAAGCAAGTAAAAAAATTAGGTTAATAAAAGCTTTTTAATTTTTTTTACTTTTTAAGTGCCTTGGACTCATGATTTCATTCTTTACCTTTATGAATTCCTGATCCTAAGAGCACATACACATGAACTACCCATGAAGCACTTTATGTTTGGTTTTGAAAGATGGTCATGTCATGATTCCGGTACTGACTCTTTTGTCTCTCCCCCAGACGATGATCGCGCTGGATATGGACAGAAAGGTGCGCAAACCTCAGTTTGAGCTGGACAGTGAGCAGGTGCGCTACGAGCATCGCTTTGCCCCTTTCAACAGTGTGGTCACACCACCGCCAGTGCACTACATCCAGTTTAAGGTACACAGCTTTCACTCACTATATCAAGATGATGTGTACTGAAACTCTCCTTCTTTCTTTCTTTCTTTCTTTCTTTCTTTCTTTCTTTCTTTCTTTCTTTCTTTCTTTCTTTCTTTCTTTCTTTCTTTCTCTCTCTCTCTCTCTCTCTCTCTCTCTCTCTCTCTCTCTCTCTCTCGTAGAGCATGCTGGGAGTGAGTGCGTTGTGAGTGAGCGTGTGTGACTCGGGTGTTTGAGTGCCTTGCTTTTCAAACTTTTTTCCTTTTCTCTTATACTCTTTGTTATATGGTGTAGGAGTTTATTCTTTTCTTCTTATTTTGCTTTGGTTTTTCGGGGGGAGGGGATTGGGTTGTAGGGGTTGTGGGGGTTTTGGGAGTGGGGAGTATGGCTGGGGCAGGTACAGGTGCGCGGGGATTGAGCTCGCTCACGCGTCGTCACGGTGTGAAAGTGGCGTCTGCAGTGAGCGTGGAGAGCTGTTGTTTAGCTGTTGGTGAAATTGTAGGACATGAGAATATTTTGTCTGCATCTAAAATGAATAGTGCAATAGTTATCTTTTTAAGCACAGTAGAGAATGCAAATGAAGTGGTTCAGAAAGGAATTATACTGGATGGTGTCCTTACTCTAGTTATGCCTCTTTCATTGCCGTCAAAACGAGTCACTATCTCGAACGTCCCACCATTTATTAGTGATGAAGTTTTAACACAAGCACTGTCTCGCTACGGTAAGCTGGTTTCCTCGATTAAAAAAATTCCAATTGGTGGTGCTTCCCCTTTACTGAAACACGTTGTTTCATTCAGACGCTCTGTTTACATGATTGTAAACAATGACGCTGACTTAGAACTTACGCTTAATTTCCGAGTGGATGACTTCGACTACGTGGTGTTCATTACCACGGACAAGATTAAGTGTTTTGGCTGTGGAAAAATCGGTCATTTGGTCCGTGTTTGTCCCAACAAAACTGAAGAAAACAATCGCCCCGCTAATGCGGGCGGCGCAGCTAATGGTGACGAGCAACCGGCCGATGAGCCCGCCGAGGTGGAACCTGCGGTGGTGGCAGCGAACGGTCATGATGGCGATCACAGTGTGGATCCTGTGGAGAACGCATCGGTTTCAGTGGAGGTGGAAGCGCAAAATGCAAAAGATGTTGAAGACGAGGAAGCCGAAGGTGAGCCAAGCGATAAACAAAATTTGGAAGTTGTTTTGGGGGATGTTCGGGAGGTTGACGGTGGGCAAAATGAAACAGACGTGGAGAAAACAGTATTTAAGGTGCCATTAAAAAGGAAAAAGTCAGACAATGTGCATGGTTTTCGGCAAGTGAAAAAAGTTGATATGGAAGATGAACTTGAGTCAGAGAGTGACAGCGAGCTCTCTGATTCAAGCCTTACACTGTCTCAGAGTGAGTTTTCTAGTCGTAATTATGGAGTAGATGACATCAAACTATTTCTAAGGTCAACGAAGAATAAGAGGGGCGTCTTAGTAAATGAATACTTTCCAGATGTTGAGCAGTTTGTGGATAAAGTTAAAGGTTTTATGGCTGAAGGTTGTTTTTCAAACAAAGAAGTGTATCGATTGAAAAAAATAGTGCGAAAACTCAATGCAGACCTGAATGATGGAAGTGAAAAAGCATAAATTTATGAAGATGAACCACAATAGTTTGTGTTTCTTTTTCTTTTTATGTTTGACTATGGCTGAAGTGTGCATAGCATCATTGAATGTGAATGGTGCACGAAATTCCAAAAAAAGAGCTGAATTGTTTGGGGTTATTAAACAGAAAAACATAGATGTTATTTTTATTCAGGAAACACACAGTGACATTAAGAATGAAGTTGATTGGATGCAAGAATGGGATGGGAATGCTGTTTTTAGTCATAACACCACAATCAGTGGTGGAGTGGGTATTTTATTTACAAAAAATTTTTGTCCAGTATCTTTTCAAGTAGAGGAGATTGTGAAAGGAAGATTTTTGAAAATAAGAGCAATCTTTGAAAAATACATTCTCATTTTTATATGCGTTTATGCTCCAACATCACCAATTGAAAGATTAATGTTTTTAGATATGCTTAATACTGTGCTACAAAAGTGCAATTCAGAAGAATATTTGTTTTTAGGGGGAGACTTCAATTGTACAGAAAGTCTTATTGACAGGAACCATATTGAACCTCATATACCTTCACGTGAACGTCTCATTAAATGTATTAATATGAATGATTTATGTGATATTTGGAGGCATTTTCATGAAGGACAGAGACAGTATACATGGGCTCATGCTCGTGATAATTTTCTTTCTCTTGCGAGATTGGATCGTTTTTATAGTTTTAAACATCAGTTGAGCATTTTTAAAAGCTGCATAATTTCTCCAGTCAGTTTCTCTGATCACCATATGGTTTTATGTTCCTTCTTTTTAAATGAAGTTAAGCCCCGCAGTGCATATTGGCACTTCAACACCAATCTACTATGCAATAGGGATTTTAAGGAAGTTTTTAAGTTTTTTTGGGAAGATTTTAGAAAAACAAAGGATTCATTTCGAGATTTAAATCAATGGTGGGATTTTGGGAAGGTCCAAATCAAACAACTGTGTCAACAGTACACTCGTAATGTCACCAAAGAGTTAAATAGTTCCATGAAAGCCTTGGAGACAGAGATAATCAATTTGCAGATTCTGGCTGATTCAACAAACAATCATAATTGTATAGAAACAATTTCAAATAGAAAAACTCAGTTGGCAGACCTACTGGGGTTGAAAACACAAGGGGCTTTAATTCGTTCACGTTTTTTAAGAATTGAACAAATGGATGCACCATCTAAATATTTTTTTAATCTTGAAAAAAAAAAATGGCCAAAAACGTATTTTACATGCGTTACGCTCTGAGATGGGGGAAATTTTAATTAGACCTGAAGAAATACGTAAAAGAGCAAACAGTTTTTATGAAAATTTGTATAAAAATGAGTTGGATGCAGAGTGGGACTCAGAGAGTGCTTTTTTCAGAGGGTTGAATCAAATGACTGAGGAGGCAAATGATGAGATCTCTGGTGTTTTAAGAATGGAAGAGTTGTATAAAGCATTACAAAAAATGGAATCTGGCAAAGTACCAGGAATTGATGGTCTTCCAGTTGATTTTTATAAATTTTTTTGGACCGAGGTGGGTGATGACCTCTTGCAGGTGCTTAATGACAGTTTAGCATCAGGCAGGCTTCCATTGAGTAGTCGTAGAGCGGTCATCACACTCCTTCCCAAAAAAGGAGACCTTTTAGAAATGAAAAATTGGCGCCCTGTCTCACTTTTATGTGCTGACTATAAATTGTTATCAAAAGTGTTAGCTAACAGGTTAACTAAAGTAATAGATTTAGTGGTGCATCCAGATCAGACTTATTGTGTCCCCGGGAGGTCAATTTTTGATAATATTACCCTTATGCGGGATATTTTTGATGTCTCCAAGTTGCTTAATTTAAAAATTGGTCTTATATCGTTAGATCAAGAAAAAGCTTTTGATAGGGTTGAGCACCCTTATTTGTGGAGAACATTAGAAGCTTTTGGTATTTGTCAAGATTTTATTGATAAAGTGAAAGTACTTTATGGTGATGTTGAAAGTGTGCTGAAAATAAACGGTGGCTTATGCGCTCCTTTTAAGGTCTGTAGGGGTATAAGACAAGGTTGCTCATTATCTGGAATGTTGTATTCACTTGCCATTGAACCTTTGTTACAACAACTAAGAAAAAAAGTTTGTGGGTTGAATTTACCTGGATGTAAAAATAATGTCACACTTTCTGCCTATGCTGATGATGTAGTTGTTTTTATTGACAAGCAGAATGATGTGCAAGTTTTAATGGAAGTCTTAAAGGATTTTAAAAGTTTGTCATCAGCAAAAATTAACTGGAATAAAAGTGAAGCAATTTTAATTGGTAATTGGTTAAAAGATAGGCCAAACCTTCCTGAGGGCTTGATCTGGGGAACAAGTGGTTTTAAATATTTAGGAGTGTATTTGGGTGATGAAAGTTTAACTCAGAAAAACTGGGAAGGGGTTGTGGATAATATAAAGGGTAGACTTAATAAATGGAAATGGTTAATACCCAAAATGTCGTATAAAGGAAGGGTTTTAATAGTGAATAATTTAGCAGCTTCCAGTCTCTGGCATAGGCTAGCTTGTTTAGATCCTCCTTCACAAGTATTAACAGAACTCCAAGGCCTTTTGGTCAATTTTTTTTGGGATAACTTGCATTGGGTCCCACAGAGTGTGTTGTATTTAACCAAAGAAGAGGGTGGTCAAGGTCTGATACAGCTAAGAAGCAGAATAGCAGCTTTTCGATTACAATTTTTACAAAAATTTCTGTATGGGTCTTCAGTGTATGGATGGCGAGCAGTGACATGCTCAATTTTACACAGTGTTGCAGGGCTGGATTTGGATAAAGCCTTATTTTTAATGGACCCCCTCAAATTGAATGTTAATAGACTGCCAATATTTTACAGAAATCTTTTTAAGGTGTGGAGTCTGTTTAATTTGCAAAGAAATAGTACATGTTCTCTCCACTGGTTGTTGGAAGAGCCTCTAATATATGGAGCTCGTTTCGATCTAACAAAGGACAGTTCTTCATTTCATGGACTTAACGAAGTGTTACTGAATTCAAAGATTTATACGCTTGGACGTTTGTTGCATATTGCTGGAGTGGACTTCAGAAAAACGCAAGAAGTGGCCGATGTTTTAAGAATTCGATCCTTGCGGACTGTTGAATATATGTTACAGAAATGGAGAGGACTGGTCAGTGATGAAGAAAAAACTCTGCTAAAAGACAGTTGTGGAAAAGTAAATGATTCTGAATCAGAGGATTTTTTTCCGTTTTTCACGTTGCTCCCCAAGTTAGAGGATTTTAAAGGACCCTTCCTGGACTTCAAAAAAACATTGTGCTTGGTTGGGTCTATCTATGGTTACTGGCAAAGATTTTTACAAAGTTTGTGTTAAAGTTTTTAATAAAAAAGAACTGAACGATAAAATTGACACACCTTGGCGTGAAGTGTTGGGTGTAGAAGAACATGTTAAACCTGAATGGAGGTCACTGTATAAGCCACCGTTGTCTAAAAGGTCAGGAGATATACAATGGAGACTCCTTCACTGTGCTATTGCAGTCAATGCTTTTATTTCAGTTATTAATCATGATGCCATTGCTAACTGTCCTTTTTGTTCAAAAAGAGAAACAATTTTTCACGCTTTTATGGAATGTAACAGACTGAAACCTTTATTTTTATTTTTGGAAAATATTTTTACCTCGTGTAATGAAATGTTTTCTGTGAGAGTTTTTATTTTTGGTTTTAAATTTGTTAAAAGAAAGAGGTTTAAATGTCAACTTCTGAATTTTGTTTTAGGGCAAGCTAAACTAGCTATTTATATGAGCAGAAAAAACAAGGTTGAAAGATTGTCTGGGGAAGATGTGGTGGCAATGTTTGTAAACTTGGTGAAATCACGAGTTCTGATTGATTATTGTTTTTATAAATCTACAAAAGATATGTTGGCTTTTGAAATGAGGTGGTGTGAAAGTGGGGCTTTGTGTTCAGTTGTTGAAGAAGAGTTAGTTTTTACTTTATTTTAATCAATGTATTTATATATATATATTTTACATTTTTTACATCCCTTGTGAGTTGATGAAATGACGATGATTAACTATTTGTAATAAAAGGCACTTTAAATTCTCTCTCTTTCTTTCTCTCTCTCTCTCTTTCTTTCTTTCTTTCTTTCTTTCTTTCTTTCTTTCTCTCTCTCTTTCTTTCTTTCTCTCTCTCTCTCTCTCTCTCTCTCTCTCTTTCTTTCTCTTTCTTTCTTTCTTTCTTTCTTTCTTTCTTTCTTTCTTTCTTTCTTTCTTTCTCTCTCTTTCTCTCTTTCTTTCTTTCTCTCTCTCTCTCTCTCTCTCTTCTTTCTTTCTTTCTTTCTTTCTTTCTTTCTTTCTCTCTTTCTTTCTTTCTCTCTTTCTTTCTTTCTTTCTTTCTTTCTTTCTTTCTCTCTTTCTTTCTTTCTTTCTTTCTCTCTTTCTCTCTTTCTCTCTTTCTTTCTTTCTCTCTTTCTTTCTTTCTCTCTTTCTTTCTTTCTCTCTTTCTTTCTTTCTTTCTTTCTTTCTTTCTCTCTTTCTTTCTTTCTTTCTTTCTTTCTCTCTTTCTTTCTCTCTCTCTCTCTCTCTCTCTCTCTTTCTCTCTTTCTTTCTCTCTCTCTCTCTCTCTTTCTTTCTTTCTTTCTCTCTTTCTTTCTCTCTCTCTCTCTCTCTCTTTCTTTCTTTCTTTCTTTCTTTCTTTCTCTCTCTTTCTCTCTTTCTTTCTTTCTTTCTTTCTTTCTCTCTTTCTTTCTCTCTCTTTCTTTCTTTCTTTCTTTCTTTCTTTCTTTCTTTCTTTCTTTCTTTTTTTTCTTTCAATTCAAAGGAGCATTTTTGTCATGATATGTGAAGTATTGCCAAAGCATTGCAGATTACATAATAAATACAATATTAAAATGATTAAATAATATGTATTTAAATACATAAAAAAACTAGGGCTGTCAAATGATAACAAAATTAACTAATTAATCACCCTTTTTTTGTAATTAATCATGATTAATCAGGAAACGCCATATTTACTATAGAAATAAAAACACAGGCATGTAAGTGCCATTTGAATTTCAAAGCAGTCAATGCCAAAAACAAACAAACTGATTTCCATGTTGGATTCTAAGTGGACTACAAACACAGACACACAGACAATAAGCGCAGTACAGCGCACCCGATGAGCGAGGGATCCCTTCAGATTCATCAACACGTACGATCGCGTTCATCAAATTTGCTTAAACAAACAAGCAAGGATTCTGACACAGCAACGTGAAGCAGACGCTTTACAAAAGTTGCGTGTAGGGGGGAAACACGTCAAACTTATGAAAGGAATAGGGCTGTCTTTGATAGCTTGCGACTTCATCTGCCACTTTCACTGAGTACATTTACATGGACAACAATACTCCGCTTTTATGATTCGGATAATACTCTGATTAAGAGTCCACCATGTAAACAGCGATTTTTGATTACCTTAAAGGATCACGCAAGTCCCGAAATGCAGAGGTTTTTCTTTCCGTTCGCCATGCGGTGTCAAATTGCATTAAAACATCCTGAATGAAAATTTGCTGAATGAGAGTGAACTGCAGTTGAAGTCTAAAGATTAAAAAGGAAACACCCGAAATTGCATGAAACTCTGGAGGAAACGCAGGATATCCTGGTGATGCGACATTAATTGTTTTATACTAAACTTTGCTTTTAAAAGCGCGTCCTTGGTCTTATCCAAAATTCTTTGCACGTTAAACACACACAGGGCAGGAGCAAGCTGAACTGGCGCTCTAGGCAAACGCAATCACGCCGCCCTCAACCCGAAAGTGACCGGTTCGCGGATGAAACTGAGGGCCGTGAGGGAGGGGGGAGGGTTTTTTGTTTTTTTGTTGTAGCGGATGAAAGTGAGGACAGAGGGGTTCGCTCACTATTCTGCTGCCCAAAGCGGCCGCCTAGGTCGCCTCTATGCACGCTCCGTCCCTGAACCAAGCGACAACCTCTCGCTCTCCCTCGGGAAGCCAATACGGAAGTAACTAAAACTGCAATTCATCGACTCGCCTTGGGGGGCTGGCTCCAGGAAGTCCAGGTCATTTCTGACTGCAATGGGAAATTGGCCATTTTTACAGCTGATAAAAACATGCTTACAGCCTGGTACAAAAGATGGCTTTGGTGCATATAGCCATGATTAACCTTCATGACAACTGTGAGGGGGGTGAATTTTTTTATAACTCATCTGTTTAATTTTATTAAGTTATATTAAGTCTGCATAATTAAGGGCGTGGCCACTTGAGTGACAGCTAGGTCTCGTTGCTCGCTGTCTCGTCACCTGAGCTGATTACGGCTAATTAGCTGATGAACTCGGCATATACATCGCATTTTTGTGTTGGTTAATGTTTCTTTACACAGTCAATTGCCTTTTGGGATTATTTCCTACAATTATTAGATGATGTGGCATGCTGTGTGCACTTAATTGTGCTCACAAACCATTCACATGGCTTCCGTTTCCCTGGTGAGTGAAATTATATACTTAAATACCATCTCTATAAATGTATTTGTTTTATTTAAGATCATTTATAATGTTCTTTAGAGCTGTAATGCCCTCCAGAATGTGACAGATTGATTAGCTGTAGGCTCTAGAACAGTCATCTGAAGCGTTATCATAAAGTGTTATGCCTGGAGATCATCAATAGTCTTGCATTTACTAACACAGACTATATCTGAAGTTCTTGGACGTATTTCACGTTTTGCTCCTGTTGAAAAACGTCATGAGAACAATGTTTAGTGGCTCATTGTGTTACAACAGTGTTATTAAAAGTCTAATCACTTTATTGATATAGTGTACAGCCAAGCACATGTGGTCAGAACACAAACGAGTCGCAGGTAATAAAGTATTAAGCGTTTCTCACAAAGTAAAGTCTGTCTGCCAGGTCTAAGCTAAGTGCCAGCAGGTGTCTGTAGCTCCGCTCACTCTCCGCCTCTTTGCCCTTGTTTGGTATCCCCACGTGGGTGCGATGACTCGCGAACAAAATGGCGACGGTTGGCCGCGCCTACTTTTAGCTTCATTTGCGTTCTTCAGAAACCTATGGGTGACGTCACGGATACTACGTCCATATCTTTTACAGTCTATGCCCTGAACACACGTCGGCCACAA